>NW_023425523.1:10581089-10756089 GCF_014108245.1 Pipistrellus kuhlii
GCCTGGGCCTCCTGGTGCTTGGGCGGAGTTTGCTGGTGCGTAGGCCCACGCAGGGCGGCTGGCGGCTGCCTCCTGGGGCATCTCAGGTTTGGACCTCCCTGCTCAGGGCAATCCTTAGTAGCCACCTGACAACTGTAGCTGCGCATTGCTTTCCGGTCAGGTCCCTGGGGCTTTGACAGAGCCCACACCGGACAGGGGTGCTGGCCTGGTGTGGCCTGTGGGGCAGGGGAGAGGAGTCTGAAGAGCATGTGGTTGGGTTTTACTGTTTTCTTTGTTTGTGGAGGCGTTTTCCCTAGTGGGGTGCCTGATAGGGAGGGTCCAGATGAAGGAAGCTCAGGTCCTCCTTCCTAAGAGATCGATGTCACAGAGTGAGAGCGCTGAGCACAGACGTTCTGCAGCTCAGGGGTTTGGGAGGGCGGAGACCAGCTGGTGGACCCACCTGCTGGGCCCAAAAGACTCCTGCCCTTTCCCTGACTCCTGCCAACCTTATGGCCTGGACGAGTCACTCCTCTTTGGGCCTCAGCGTCCTCGGCGGGGAGTAGGAACAATTCGAGCAGGAGCGTGGCTGGTCAGCTGCACTGTGCACGGGAAGGCTCCTGCAGACAGGAAGTGCCTTCTTACACGTGGCCAGTGGCCAGTGGCCAGGGCCAGCTAGGCCTTGACTGCCCTCCCCGGTGAGCTGTGAGAGCTCAGGCTCACACCAGGAAGCTGCCCACCTCCCGTCCTCCCCTCTGGATCCCTGTGCCAGCACCCGCCAGAGGAGCATGTGTGATTGGGTGTCACTCCGACAGGCTGGCCCCGGGCAATGTCAGCCGAGAATGCGTCCGGCTTGGAAACTTCCTGCTGGTGCCCTCAGACTGACAGTAATGAATGCACACAAGAGGCCTGAGCAGCCGGGAGGCAGGACTCAAAGACTGTCAGGGGAGTGAGTCCGGCCCCTGAAGATCACCAAAATGGGCTTTCCCGCTGATCCAGGGGTGTGGAGAGAAGAAGCTGGGGTTCCACGCTGAAGAGGCTGGTCTTTAGACGAGGGACCAGAGCTCTGACCTGGGTTCTTGGAATCACTTAGTCAGGAACTAGGCGTGTGACCTTGGACAGGTTGACCTTCGTTTCTGTTTCTATAAATGAGGGGACAGGACCAGTGAGCCACTCCGGAACCCTCCGTAGCTTTCTCGTTGCATTTGCTGATCGAGGCTCTGCAGAGCAGCCGGCACCACAACCTCAGCGCCTCTCACTGCTCCCCGTGTGCCTTTCGGACCTAGACGTGCAGGCATCAGGGTTTGCAGCCTCTTTGTCACCGAGGGAAGATCCCTGTGGTTAATGAGTAATTGCTCCAGGGACAAGGGGGGGTAGGGAACGCTGCAAGTGACGGTGGGAGGGACACAGGAGTTCCACCCAGGTGAGGTCATTGCAACCAACAAAATGCAGAAGAACCTGAAAATGACTTTGAGAAGCAGTTTTTGCTGGGGCTCCCTGGCAGGTGGCCCTGGTGGCCCCCTGCTGACATCTGCCACCGAGTTCCCAAGGTGGGTTGGTGATGGATGACCCTCCTCTTCCGAGGCAGCTCTGCCTGAGCAGCTCTGGGCCCGCCCCTGCCACACCCGACTCCTCAGCTGACAGCGCCCGAGGTCCCAGCTCTAAAGCATTGACTTTAGCATTTCCACGAGTTCTTATCCCTTTGAGCAAATCTGCTTCTCCCACTGGTGTGGGTGTGGCAGGAGTTTATAGCTCCTTCCCAGGGCAAGTTATGCTCCGTCCCAAATCCCACTCTGGTTGTTTCTTTGAGGTTTATCTTTCATACCCCAGGAGGCTGGATTTCACTTCCCAGGAATCCAGTGTGCGGTTCCTGTCCTTCAAACTGGGGGACTCTGGGCCCACCCTGCTCTAGCAGCTCAGAGGCACCCAGAATTCTGATATTATTCATCATGATTGATTACAGTTTCACTCAGAAGTATGCAGTATGACCTCTTATCCTTATTGACGTCATCCTAGGTCTTTAAAACACACACGCACGCACGCACGCACGCGCGCACACACACACACACACACACACACAAGGACCAGAGTGTTGTTTTTTTTCACTAAATTTTTTTTGGTAATAGGTCATTCTTGTGCATATTAAAAAACAAATCTGGGAATGTGAGAACAAATGAAAGCTGTATTTTAGAGTAAAACTTGATGAAACAAAAGCTTGAGTGATTTTTAATGTTGATCATCAGATCAGACATGCTTTAAAAATCTGATAACGCCTGATCTGCTGATGCCGTGTTGTAAAGGGTTATCAGAAATGCTAAGTTGATAACGATTGTTCCCAACTCTCCAAGTCTTAAATCAACTTAAATCATAACGGGAGTAGAAAGCGCTTCTCCTGATTCCTTTTGTCCTTCTCGCCTGCCTTCTTTCCCATCTCTCTCCCGCCTGTCCCCAGAGGCTGCTTCTGCTGGGATCAGGGCTGTTTTTTGTTGTGTTTTTTCCCCCCTCTGGATGCTGCTTTTCCTTATTATGGACAATTTAAAATGTAAAGTGGAGAGAATAGGATAATAAATCTGATGTACCCTCACCAGTTCCCACAGATATCAGCTCCTGATTAATCTTGATTTTTTTCTGTACCCTCCTTTCCCCACCCTTCCTGTTGTGGGAAGCTCTTGTCTGACTAAGCTGCGTGCATTAGTATTTTATCTTCCCTCTTAAAATTAGTTTTCAGGACAACAGAGAGGTAGCGTTTTGTCCCCATCAGATTGGTGAAAATGTAATAGACAATACCAGGAGTCAACGAAGATGTGGAACAAAAGGAACGCTTAAACACTGACCCTGAGAGTATAAGTTGGTGCAGGGATATTGCTGACCAATTTTGGCAGTGCCTTGTGTGAGGGAAGGTACCCCTATAGGAACATCTATCTACATTACAAAGGTGAGGACCATCATGCCCGAAAGCCATAGAAGGCCCGAGAAATCATTTGGTCTGGCCCTGCCAAGGCATCAGGGGTGAATTAATTAAATGTTTGACTGAATGTAGCAGGGTAATTTTTAAGTTGATAATTTTTTAGGGCCTGCAAATGACGTTATAAATATCCAAATGGCCCTCAGCAGAAAAAAGGTTCCCCGCCCCTGATTTACAAGAATGTGTATTGTAGTGAAAGTTGGAAACCACTTACAAGTGAAACTCAGCAACAGGAAAGTGACTTTCTTACTTTGGCTATGATCTAGAGCAGATGAAATGATTACATTGGAGTGACGTATGTCAATATGGATTACACTCAAACATGTCAAATAAAAAGAGAATGAGTCATAAGAGCTCATATAACGTAATGTCATTTTAAACAATTTTAAAGCATGCAAAAACTATTGTTTTTGGATTCATATAATGTAGCAATGCTTAAATATTTATGAGAGTGATAAATACCAAGTTCAGGATGCTATTTTTGGAGTGGGGAAGGAGGGGGTAATGGGGTTGGGAAGGGAGAGAAATAGGGATTTGAGCAGTGTCCCCTATGCTTGCTTTCTTGAGAAAAAAAAGAAATCTAAATAGAATGTGGCAAAATACCAGGATTCGACAGCCCTGGATCATCGCAGGAACGCTCTCCTGCATGCCTTAAACACCTGCTCGATCAAAGATTGATTTAAGACCCGTGTCATTGTTCATCATCTGATGAGCTTCAGATGGCCATGGTTGTCACATGATGTTAGCATCGACACTGAAGCTAAGAAACGTGTACAATCCTGAGGAAATGCATATTTCCTTTGTCATGGAGCCCCCTAACTGTAATGGATTCCTAGAGGCCCATGATTCCTTGTTTCCAGACACTCACAGTGATAGAAAAAGCCAAGTAATGACACCCTCCCTCGTGGGTCACTCCACGAGGTTACAGAAGAAGCAGCTATGTTGGGCTCTTTTGCTTTGGGGAAGGTAAGGGGAGTGCGGTGGGGGGGAGGTGGAGGAGGGCGATCCTTCCTTCCCCGTGTGCGGACGGTACTTGATGCGGAGCCCCTCTGTTCATTCATTAACACCTGTCTCCACACCTGAGCTTTGCAGCGCCGTAGGGCAGAAGAGCCGCGGAGGAGCTGGGTTTGAATAATGAGGAGTGGTTGACAAGATGTGTCTGGGAATTAAGGGCCCATCTTTCCCAAGGTCCCTGCCTGTCCATCTTCACCTCTGCTTGCTGCTCACCTCCGATGACCCTTCCAGCCAGAGCCTACACCGGGCCTCTCTGTGAACTCACCCTTTGTCCCTGGCTTTGCACACGCCTGTCCTCTTACGTGGAATGACTGCCTCTCCATACCCGTTCCTGGGTGCCTGCCCGACTCCTGCTTACTTCCCAAGACTCATAATATATAGAATGAAAGAACATCAGGCATATTGGCTGATACGGAAGATTAAAAAACGAGGCAGGCTGATGGAACAGGGATAAATGCAAGATTCTGAGTCCAGCTGCCCTAAGGAGGAGGGAGAAGCTGTGGATGGAGGGCAGGTTTTGGTTGACCCATGTGATGTGACCCCCAAACAAAGCTGTCTTGTCTGCACCGGAAGAAATGCCATGTCTGGAACCCAGGGGTGATGGCCTGCTTGGTCTGTGCCGGTCAGACCACACGTGGGGACCTGCACGCAGTTCTGGGCAAACCACCTGGTGGCCCAGAGGCAGACTGCAGCCCTTTGTGAGAAACGGGGACGGCACTGAATCCACGCCACACACTCAGCCACGAAAGGTCTCGGGCTGTTCTGCCTGAAGAGGGGAAGTTTTGGAACGTCAGATGGTGAACTAACAGCCTGTGCGTCTCTCCGTAGCTTCAGAGCCCACTCCAGTGTGCGGTGCCCACAGTGTGCTCAGGGATTGCCCATTGAATTGATATCTAAGAGACTGTGTCCGGATCCCTGAGCCCAGTTTCATTCAGAGTAAGGAGGAACTGTCATGGAGGTTCCCGCCTGGGCAGCCCTCAGTGGGATGTACCTCTGTGGGAGGAATGTCCACAGGTGCGGTGGGTGGGTAGACCAGATGGCCCCAAGCATCGATCCTACTCTACACGATTCAGCATGTTTGGTGGATGAGAGTAAGGGGCGGGGGTAAAATCTGTGATCACTCAGGGTGGCCAGGAACAAGTAGCTTTGCAAGTGAAATCTGCTGGCAAACTACCTTACTTACAAGTGCACCCGCACCCCAAGCATGCTTTTTATAATTTCTAGGTAAAACGCCCTAATTTGAAATAGCATCGAGTAGAATTTAAGTTAATAGTGTGAATTGCAGTCCCATCTGCTCAGCCTTCATGGCCCACCAGATCTGTGGAGCCATTTGTCACAATTTGTCTTAAAGCCAGGAAGAAGAATCCTCCTGGATGCGGTCCAGGCTTCCCGCCGAGACGCCGGCGTGGGACGTGGAAGGGGTGGGTGGTGAGAAAGCGGGGCTGGGCAGCAGGAGAGCCGTGTTGCCGGTGGCAAGAGGCAGGATTCCAGCTTCCCTCACTGGCTTGCTGGTGACCTTGGTCATGCCACCTCACAGGCCTCAGTGCCTAGGGTAGCAGGGCCTGGCAGATCAAAGCTTCACCAAGTCAGGGCCAGGCTGGGTGACCTCCCATTCACTCATTCATTCATTCATTGATTCATTCATTCAGCTAATTAATACCCATTCATTTAGCTTCTATTATGTGTCAGGCACCATTCTCGTTTTGGAACCTAGGATGCTAAGGACATGGTCACCCATTTCATTGATATCACCGGGGAGCAGCATTTCTTCGGGGCATAAGGACTAAGTGCATGAAAACTGCCCTGAGCTCTGGAAAGGGTGCCACCAGCCTTCCTCCTGGTGTGCTCGAGGCCTTAAAGGGACCTGGGGGCCATGCAGAAGTGCATGAGCATCAAGCTGTGAGGATGGATAGCTGAACAGGTGCTTCTCAAAGCAGCTTCAACATAGGCGGAATTGGGTGTGAAAACTCTTCCTGGGGGAGGTGACTGTGGAGCAGGGCTCTCAGAGGGGACAAGGGGTCTGCTTTGTTGCAGGAGGGATTGAGTGAGGCCTCAGAGTGGGGAGGAGGTGATGTGAGGCCCCTGTGAGGAGGAGCATTGTCTGGAGTGGAGGTGCACTGGGAAAGGGCTTTCTGGGAGAATAACATGCAACCACAGGTGGATTCATCTCACAAATATTTATTGGGGACCTGCCGTCTGCAGTGCTGAAGGTCACACGCAGGTGAGCTAAGATAAGGCTCTGGCTTCAGGTGCCCTCAGCCTAGGGAGGCGGGTGAGGGCGGAGGCACATTCAGGGCAGTGCAGCGGGCACACACTCAGGGCAGCGTGACTGACTGCCGAGGGGGAGGGGCAGGCTTCCTGGCAGAGGTGACAAGTGAGCTGGGCCGGACGTGTGACGAGGTGAGTAGGCGTTGGCAAGGGTAGGGCGGAGAAAGTCCATTCCAGGTAAAGGGCTTTGAAATCGTTTTTTTACTGTGGGCGGCGGCCAGATACCCATAACCAGGTGTTCATTTGATTCTTGAAATGATGGGGGATGCACTTCACTGCCCCCTGAAAGAGGATGGTCATCTCAGTGTTTGAGGGTGAGAATCCTTTGTGCTTTAGCGGCCACAAGCCTTTTCTGGAACACGGTGTGTGTGTGTGTAAAGCAGAAGCAAGTCCTTTCTGCTCTGGGTTGGGAAGGTTCTGGAACGAATGAAGGCCTGGGAGGTGGAGGAGGCAGCCCAGCACAGAGGTGACGGAGGCGGGACTGCAGGAAGGAGAGGAGGGAATGCAGTGGGGCCCAGAGTGCCTGTGAATGAGCAGAATTTAGGGACACTTCCCTGAGGGAGGGGGCGATGAAGAAAAGAGACGGAGCTTGGACTCCTCTGTGCCGGGAAGAGAACTGGGGAGGGCAGACAGCGTGGGGACTGCTTTGTAGGAACGGGCAGGATGGGCGGTCACAGTGCATCTATTTCTGGAATTGGCAGCTCAGGGGCTTGGTTCAGCTCAGTGACTTAAAATCAGCACGTTTCCACCTGAAGTGAGTTTTGAGGTGGGGCCCCGAACTCTGGGGTTCTCCTGTTTAGAAGGAGGTTATCAGTTAACTAGTCTACATCCTTGCGTATCATCCCAAATCTTAATGGTTTAGAGCACATGTGTCAAACACAAGGCCCGCGGGCCAAATCCGTCCCGCCAGGCCTTGCAATGTGGCCCGCACCGCGCTGTCATCACTGCACTCCGCTGCGTTTCCATCACAATGACAGTTTATGACTGTTCTGTAAACCATTCGGCCCGCGATTTAGGCTGGATTTTAGATTTTGGCCCCTTCTCTGATTGAGTTCGACACCCCTAGTTTAGAGCAATGGTCATTAGAGCAAACTCACTCGTCCACAGAGCCAAATATCAACAGTACGACGATTGAAACTTCTTTTTGAGAGCCAAATTTTTTAAATTTAAACTTCTTCTGACGCCACTTCTTCAAAATAGATTCACCCGGGCCATGGTATTTTGTGGAAGAGCCACCTCAAGGGGCCAAAGAGCCCCATGTGGTTCGAGAGCCGCAGTTTACCGACCGCTGGTTAGAGCAAGAATCATTTTCTTCTTTTCCAAGAATTCTGTAGGCCAGGACTTGGCTGGCAGTCTCAACTCAAGGCATCTTTCATTGGTTGCAGTCAGCCAGGGGCTGGGGCCCAGCACCCGCATCTCACCCGGCGGTGCTGGTCACTCCTGTGGGCTGGCATAACCTTCCTTATCGTCTGTCAGCCACCTGCACGGCAGCCCAGAGCTCCACGTGGATGTCCCAGGGAGCCAGGGAGCCTTGGATGACCTTGAAGTCACAGAGTGTCCCTTCTGCCCTAGCTCTGAGCCCACCCAGATTCGAGGGGAGGAACACAGATCTCTCAGTGGGAACAGGGCCAAGGTCCCACAGAGCAGAGCCTGCGGCTGGAGACCTTTGGGAAACACCCTTTGGCTCAGGGGGAACTCACTTGACGGATGAACCGCGATTACAGGCAGAGGAGAGAGGAGGGCGCCCCCTAGGGTTTGTGGGCACCCGAGTGACTGGATGAGAGGCAGGGGAGGAGGCAGCCAGTGGCCAAGGAGGCGTGGCAGGACTGGAGGAGGAGAGCCAGGAGCCCAGGAGGTGTGCTGGGCACACAGCCAGGCTGGCTGTGGGAGCTGGAGGCAGACCTGTGGGCAGGAGGGGGGTTTGGCCAGGACCACGTGGCTCCATTGTTTTCTCTACAAGTTTGAGCCCTCCCTCCTGGTTCCCCCTTAGATTTCTAACTGACATTTCATTAAGAAACATTTTAAATTAGCTTTGTTTTCGTCTCCCTGTTTTACTTTGGCATGGCACGTGCTTGTATTCCTTTATTTCCGAAGAGGTAATGCATGCGCGTGCTTTAATTAGAAAGGATACGCAAGGTGAAACTTCAGTCTGTTTCTTGCCCCACTCCCCCATTCGCCCCCACCCCCGACCTCCCCGCATTAGGGTTCACGTGCATCCTTCAGAAAACGTTCTGAACGCTGCCGGCCGGGGATCCTGTCCAAGCTTTCCTAAACCTGGCCTTTCCCACGTGGCTTCTAATTCAGGTCAGGCCCATTCCTGCCGGTGTGCCTTTCTGCTTTGAGTGGTTTCTAAGTGTTCTTTTACTCCCTGATCCCGATCCTGATGGTTTTTGCCCTGTCATTTCCCTGTGCATTTAGCCCCGGCAGAGGGACATGTGTAGGGGGCTCTGAATTTGGGTGTCCCAGGATCACTTAATCTTGGAGCTAAAAAGGGACTTTAAGGATTGTCAAGGTGTTTTTCCCTTTGTTTGGTTTGATTAAAAATTTTTTTGTGTTTTGCATGCAGGGAATTCAGATCTAGAGAAGAGAGTAAAAGTTTCCCCTTCTTTCCCACTACAGCATCCTTCCTTCCTCCCATCCCCCCACAAACCCCCAAACCAACTCTGATGTGCTTCCGGGGTGGGTGGTGACCTGAGACCCCTGTTCGCTGGAGCGGACAGGAAGCTGATCCAGCTGTGGGCCCAGTGCTGGAACCCAGGCTCCTGCGAGTGGTTGGCGGTGGGGACATTGGCGATGTGCGAGGCCTGGGGCCCGGGTCTCCTCAGCTGGCCTTCCCGGGGACAGATGCAGCCGAGCTCTGCCTGGCAGCGGGGCAGCTCAAGGAAAGCCAAGGCGGCCTGCACTGCGCACCATCGATCCATGGCTCTGAAGCTTTTTTTTTTTTTTTTTTTTAAATCTGTGAGTGTCCACAAAATTCATCACTTTGCAGTGAGCCTGCCAGGGATGCTGCGGTGCAGAGCTGGCCCCTTGTGTCCCTGGGCCTCTGACTTCTGGAATTATGCCTTAAAGTCAGTCAAATGCCCTGTAAACACTGACATCACCAACCCTGCCCCGGGTTTCTGTAACCTTTCTAAAGCCCCCACGCCTCACCTGCTCCTCGCTGCAGCCCTTCCTTCTGCTGGGCGGGCTGGCCCCTGTAAAGGAAGTCAAACAGCAGCTCCTGTGCCTCAGAAAGCCCCGGGCGCGCTGGGGTCCGTTCTGTTGGCTGCCCAGGCCCGGCCAGCTAATCCTGCCAGGTGGGCAGCTCTGAGTTAATGAGGGCCACCTCTCTTTTGCCCCCCGGCGCGTGGATTTCCTTTAAAGTGCTTCCCAGGTTTGGGGAGAAAGTAATATAAAGCTGCAGAACGGATTGCCGGGCAGGATTAAAAACTAATCCCTCCGCAGCCGCGCGCCCATTGGCTGCCTTCCGGGTATGCTTCCTCTCCCATCTCCGAGTGCTCCTCATTCTGTGGTTATCTTGCAAGCGGCTCCCGAGTTGCTTTTAAGTCCTAGAGGATGTGTCCCCATTCGATGACCGTCTGCTGTGCTGAGAGACCCGGCCGCCACCCGCACAGACCCGCACCCGCACACACAGGCGGCTGATGACAGCTCCGCTTCTCAGCACTAGTTTCCATGACGCGGACAGTGTGTTAGACGTGCAGCTCTGGGAACGCGGTAACCTTCACACCTGTATCGGCAGAGCCCTCATTAATTCGGTCATTTCCTGTTTGCATCATCTCAGTCATCTTCCCTCTCTTTTCTCAAACGAGCCTTTGTTGATTGGGTTGGGAAAGCCTGGAGTCCCTGAGGTTCCGGGAGCGGGCTCTGCCCTTGGTGACTTGCTCGGTCTTGACCTTTTGCCGAGGTGCCATCCATTTGGGAGCTGTGGCCTGCAGCTGGTGCAGACCGAGGAGGACGGAGGACCAGGGGTTTGGGAGCAGCCCTGAACTAACGGGCTCCCGGCATCTTTCCCAAGTCGGTCAGTGGGTCGTCATGGCCCGTGAGGCACTTCCCGCCTGAACGCTTGCCTCCATCGGCTGTTGGACTCCTGTCTGCTCCCTCCGTCCTGCTGAGGGCTGGCTGGAGGAGAGGGTTTCCAGAGCGTTGGATGGGCCCCAGGAAGAGATTCCCAGTCCAATGATGACCTCATTCACTTCCCCCCACACCTACCCCTGCGCCATCTCTGTTCTCACACCCACCGGACGCCCAGGCCTGGGAGTCGTTCTGGACAAGCTCCCTGGACAGCCCACTGGCTCTAGACTCCTGATTGCATTTCCCAGCATCTGTTCTGCCAGACCCCCCACCACCATCCCGTGACCTGCTCCAGTTGGGGCCTTGGAAGCTCTCATGGGGGATCACTGCATGCGTCGTCTGCCAGAACCCTTTCTCCTCACTCCTTCCAGAACCAGCCTCCCCAGATGGAATATATATTCCTTCATTTATGCCCCTCAGCGGCTCCCTGTTGCCCCTGGGCAAAGCCTCCTGCGTGTGGCACTGAGCCCACCCTGACCCGTCCCTTTCTGCTGCTTCACCCCGGCTGCCCTCGCCCCTGGTGTACCCCGCACCTAGCAATGGAAATGGCTGCAGCTCTCTGGACCCCTGGCTCTCTCAGGTAGCTCTGCGAACACTCGCTCTGCTCTCTGCTGAGGTCCTGGTTATGCCCTCTTGTCCTAAGTAAAACCTTTCTCTGAAGCCCCTCCTGACTCCTTGTGGTTAGAAGGGACCCCTTGCTCTGTGCCCTCCAGTCCTTCACAGCACAGGGGCACTGGGCAGCCTCTGGGTATACATCTGTCTCCTGGCCTGGGAGGATTTGGGTCTTGCAGCTCATCGGCCTGGCACATGCCTGGCAAAGAAGAGGCACCCTCAGTACTTGTAGCGTGAATGAAAGGTGAGCTTGGAGTCAGGCTGTGAGCTGTGGTGCTGGCTCTGCAGCCACTGCGACAAGATGTAAAACATGAAGTGTCCTTCCCTCACAAGATGGTTGTGAGTTAGAATGAGAAGACACTTGGGCTCCAGTCGGTTTGGCTTAATGGATAGAGCGTCGGCCTGCGGACTGAAGGGTCCCAGGTTCGATTCAGTTCAAGGGCACATGCCTGGGTTGTGGGCTCCATCCCCAATAGGGGGCGTGCAAGAGGCAACCAATCAGTGATTTTTGTCTACATCTTTCTCCCTCTTCCTTTCTCTCTAAAATCAATAACATCTATGTATATAAAAGGCTAACATGCAAAATGTTCTCTCTGGAGTTTGACTGGGAGACTGGGAGTTCGTTCGCTTGCTATTCTGTGTGCTGACCACCAGGGGGCTGCATGGAACAAAGGAAGGCTTTGGCAAGTAGCTGGAAGGTCCTAATCAGCCTAATCACCCGGCAAGGCCTTAGGGACCCTACCCATGCACGAATTTCGTGCACCAAGCCTCCAGTATATATAAAGGAATGAGAAGACACTTGTGGAAATGCTGTGCAGTGCAGGGTTGGCTAACACTTCAGCAGGCCAGGTCCTCTGTCTTTATTTCCCTTTTCAGGTGACAGAGGGAGGAAGCCTCGGTTTCAGGAGCAGCACCTCAGTACCTTGCATCTATTTGTTGTCTTCTTGCTGAGGGCTTCTCACCTGGCTCCCATTAGGAGGGTGTGCTTGGGAGCACCCACTGCATAGGGGCGGGGTGACCACTAGGGGGCAGAGGCTTTGAACCCTTCCTGCCTTGGGGGCCGTTCAGCACACGTTCAGAGCCCAGATCCTGAAATCTCTCTCTCGAGGTTTCTCCAGGGCCCGGGATGCTGCAGCCCGCCCTCGCTCTCAGCAGGGACTCATGCACAGCCCTGTGCGGTGTGCCACGACCTTGGCCCTGCATCAGTCAGAGGCAGCAGCCTGCATGCTAACGTCCAGGCTGCTTTCTCAGGATCCCGGCAGCCATCTGCCGTTCAGGTGCCTTCTTTGTGCCCCGGGAGGGTGGTTTTCATCAGGACTTGTGACGTCTATCCATGCCGTGCAGAGGCATCGGATTGAGAGAAGCAAGAGAAGAGACACGGTACAGGGCTCCGAAGGGATCCGCATGGATTTGAAAGTTGAATAACTCAGAAAATGAGGATTTTAGGAAAGTGAGTGAACAGCTTAAAAGAAAAAAAAAACAAGAAAAAGAAAAAAAAGCGGAGATGAGGCCAAACCTGTTCCACCAGGCCCTCACACAGTGCCCAGCTCAGAGGGCCGCTGGTGAACCACGTGACACGCACACGCCTGCCAGGACAGCTGGCCAGCCCGGCCCCAGCAGACTTTGCCATCGTTTTCCCCTCCACTTCCTCCCTGTTCCATTAACTCCCGGCCCACCCTCTCCCACTGCCATAGCCTCCCTTCACCTTCACAGAAATACTCATTTCCCCTGACTTCTTTCCTGGGGGTTGAAGGGAAGGGTGGTCTGAGAAGTGACTTTTGACCATCTGCCCTCATTACGAGAGAATCCATGCAGAGGGCAGCGAGCTTGGAAGACACAAAGTGTAAGCAAGGACAGCCTCGTACTACCTGCCTCTCTCTAGCATTTTCCTATCGACTAGCCCAGCTCTCCTCACACATGCAGGGCGTGGGGTGTTTTTCTCTACAAAAACAGCCTCAAGCCTCGCAGAGGTCTTTTCTTCTTTAACCTAGTGATGTGACTTCAACATCTTTAGGTTTTATTTTCTATTTTCACAAATATTTTTGTATTGATTTCAGAGAGGAGAAGGGAAAGAAAGAGAGAGATAAACATCAGTGATGAGAGAGTCATTAATTGGCTGCCTCCTGCAGGCCCTGCACTGGGGATTGTGCCCACACTCTGGGCATGTGCTCTGACCAGGAATCAAACTGTGACCCTCTGGTTCATAGGTCAACGCTCAACCACTGAGCTATGCCAGCCACACCTTTTTAACAACTGTGTAAGCTGCGAAAGTGCCCCCGCCACCCTGTGGTTTAATGGTCAGTGCAGGAGCAGCTAGAGGATTATACACATTTGGGCAAGGAAAGGACCAAGGTAGGAGAAATGCGAGAAGGGAAGGGCTTCTTGGTTATAGCAAACAAATTAGAAATAACCCAAATATCCACATTTTGGCACTAAAGAAAATGTGGTGTAATCCTATGATGGAATACTATACACCTATATTAAAGGAAAGAACTAGAATTATATTTCTTCTCAAAAATATTAAAGGGGAAAGCCAAGGAACATGTTTGGAATGATAATGTTTGTATACTTTCACTGATTTTTTTGTGTGTGTGTGTGTGTGTTATATGTAAATGTGTTTTTTTAAAAAAATATTTTATTGATATATATATATATTTTTTTTTTTTTTTTTTTTTTTTTTTTTACAGAGAGGAGGAGAGGGATAGAGAGTTAGAGACATCAATGAGAGAGAATCATCAATCAGCTGCCTCTTGCACACCCCCTACTGGGGATGTGCCCGCAACCAAGGTACATGCCCTTGACTGGAATCGAACCTGGAACCTCTCAGCCTGCAGGCCGACGCTCCATCCACTGAGCCAAACCGGTTTCAGCTGTAAATGTGTTTTTTAAAAAGTCTGGAGCAATATATACCTAAATTATAGCAGTGCAATCTATGAGGAAATGCTGGGGGGTAGGGGGGATGGAAGGAGTAGGATTAGGATTGATAATCAGAACAGATTGGAGGCTTGTAATATTTTAATTAAAAAATTTTTATGATGAATATTCCAGTTTATTAAATATTGAAGTCAGAGTTTAGTAGGCCTCTAGGTGGCATCTTCAGTCTATAGTGATGAGTACAGTAGGCACCAGCTCAGAGGCCAGATCCCACCCGGGGGCTTGGGAGCCGCTCCTGACAGCACAGGGAGGCAGGGGCGGCTCCGCAGTGCAGGTGCCCAGGCTCCGGGTCGGTTTGGGGAGAAGTGAACCACTGGGTTTGCAGTCCTCTCGGCTGGCCCTGTCGCCGGTAGTCACACCTTTTTAGAAGTGGCATCAATAATGTAACATTTATCAATCATCGACTTCAGACCGGCTCTATTTTAAGAAGCACTGGGGGATGTGAGTGAAGGAATGAATGGGTGATATTTTTGTCCTTGAACTTGAAACCAGGCCAGGCCCTCCTTGTCTCACCTGACTGTGAATTTGGTCTTACCCTCTGCTCTGTCCTCCACCTGCTCCGGGGATAATTCACAAACGCAAACCTGATCTGAGTCCTCACTCTCCTAGCCAGCCTCTTCCGCCACTTCCCGTGCCAGGGGAGGGGGAGGACCTTACTGGTACTCACTCCTGCCTGGCTCTGCTGTGCCCTCCAGTCATGTGACAAAGAACCCTTACAAACATCTTGCTAATCCTGGAACATGCTGAAATGTTTTTCGTGTGGCATGCACTTCCCCTCGTATCCTTCACGACCCCATTCAAATGCCACTGCTTGTGTGAAGCCTTCTTAGACCTGCTTTTCTCCTGAGTGGCCCGAACTTCATACCTCACTGCCATCACCTGCTGGTGCGTAATGACAGTGGTGTATTTCCTTTGGTAGGATCAGTGTAGGATAAAACTAGGTTTTATTTCTTTTTCCCTCACCGTTTCTGCCCTGGCCCCTTCATGTAATAGGTACTGAAAATACATCGGTTGAAAGTATAGTGCCGTGGTCAGCAAACTGCAGCTCACGAGCCACTCTTTGGACCCTTGAATGTGTCTCTTTCACGAAACACTACAGCCTGGGCGAATCTATTTTGAAAAAGTGGCATTAGAAGAAGTTTAAGTTTAAAAAATGTGGCTCTCAAAAGAAATGTCAGTCGTTGTCCTGTTGATATTTGGCTCTGTGGACTAATGAGTTTGCCGACCACTGGTATAGTGTATGCCCTGTTATCTTTGCTGTGTAACAAATCACTCCAAAACTCAGCGTCTTAAAACAACCATTTTTCATCCATATGAGCCTAACCAGTGGTCAAGGACAACGGGGGAAGTGGGAGCATGCATGGGGAGGGGTCTGGGATGGGAATGGGGGAATGAGGACACATAGGTGATACCTTAATCAATAAAGAAATTAAAAACACAAAAACAAAAAACAACCACCATTTTGTCGTGCTCATGGATCTGTGGTCAGAGTTCACGTGGACACATCATCATAATCATTTATCTTCATTTCAAAACAGCACACACCTGCTTATTTTTTTAAAATGGGAAAATAGAGAAGAGGAAAAGCGAGGTAATCACCCATATTCTCAACATGCAAAGGTTCATGCCAATTTCATTGTGTTTCGTGTGGTTCTTTTCTAGGTACAGTATTTTAACACACCTTTACTTCAGATGTGTTTTTTGCATCTGTAACTGACATTGCATTATTAGTGTTGCTTTTTTTTTAATGCTTTTGTACTTACAAAGATTTTTTCCTGTTTGGGGATTGCTGTCTCTCCTTGGTAGAAATAAGGTGAAATTTAAACATATTCATTTGGTGACTTTCACAGTATCATTTGATCTTGAGGGTTACCTGTGAGACTGTGTAGGGCACACAGTTGCATTCTCCCCAGTTGACAAGATGGAAACATACTCTAGTGCAGCTGAGCGCCTTGCAGACTTTGGAAGGATGTGCTGAGCTGTGGGGTGCTGATGGGGCTTTGGGGGCGCCAGGGCCCCACTGGAATAGGGGATGTGGGATGGGGTGGTGGCTCCTTCTGACACGGTGACGAGTCACGCACCTTGGACATAGAAATTGGATTCCGTGCCTAGAGCTGTGGGTCCCCGAGCCCAGGCATGAGCTGAAAAACGCATGAGAAGCTGGCTCTCACACCCAGCGACGCCGCTCTCCTCACCAGCTCCTGAGTTGTACTGCCCCTGGCCAGGTTCATCGAGGCCTCAGATCCAGGGAAAGTGGAAGCACACTTGGACAAGCAACACCTTGAAAGGCTAGTTGAGTGATATCATGAGTTTGTGATTAAGGACTGTCAAGGCTAAATCTGAGCCCTGGCTGGGTGGCTCAGAGGTTGGAGCATCTTTCTGCACACCAAAAGGGTTGTGGGTTCGATTCTCGGTCAGGACACATACCTAAGTTGTGGGTTCGGTCCCCTATTGGGATGCATACTGGAGGCAACCGATGGATGTTTCTTTCTCATGTTAATGCGCGCCCCTCCCCCCTTTCCTCTAAAATCAATAAACAAATTCTCAAGTGAGGATTTAAAAAATACAAAAACGATAAGAACAAGGGCTTTCCCACTGACCATTTATTGTCTAAAGCAAATGATTAATCTTTTTTTTCTTGGTCTTGAATCTCTTTGATAACCTTTTGAAATCTAGAAAAGCACACACTTGTACACGTGACACAATTTTGAATTTAATCTTGGGACCCACAGGAATCTATATTAGTCATATATCAGTACAAAACAAATTTCCTCAAACTTAAGGCTTGAAAGAACAGTAAAGCCTTCTCAATTTTATTGTAAACCTAAAACTTCTCTTTAAAAAGTCTTTAAAAAATCTCAGTGGGAGGAACTGGGCTCTGCTAAAGGGGGAGGAATATACAGAGATTTCCCACACACCCTCCTGCCCCCACACATTATCAGCATCACTCACCAGAGTGGCGTTTTCTTTCTTACAAACGACGCGAACTGACACTGACACCATTATAATCACCCAGAGTTCATAGTGTACCTTAGGGTTCACTCTTGATGTTGTACCTTCTATGGGTTTGGACAAATGTATAATGACATGTATCCATCTTTATGATACCATCAAGAGTATTTTTACTATCCTGAAAATCCTCTGTGCTTTTCCTGTTCATCTCCCTGCTGCAAACACTGATCTTTTTACTGTCTCCATAGTTTTGCCTTTTCCAGAATGTCATCAACGTGGACGCATGCAGGGGAGCCTTTCCTGAGGGGCTTCTTTCTCTCAGAAACATGCATTTGAGTTTCCTCTATGTGCTCTCATGGTTTGGTAGCTCCTTTCTTTTTAGCGTTGAATAATGACTGCATTTTCTGGATGTGCCACAGTTTATGTATCTATTCACCCACCGAAGGACATCTTGATTCTTCCACGTTTTGGCAAATATGAACAGAGCTGCTGTTAATATCCATGAGCAGGTTTTTGTAGACAGAAGATATCCATTCCTTTGGGTAAATACCAACGATCGCTATTGCTGGATTGGATGGGAGGATGTATTTAATCTTGTAAGATACTGTGAAACTCTCTCCCAAAGTGTCTGTACCATTTTCATCCCCAGCAGCAATGCATGAGAGTTCCTCCTGCTCCACATCCTCACCAGCATTTGGTGGTGCCAGTGCTCTGCCTTGTGGCCATTCTAATAGGTATGCAGGGGTATCCCATCGTTGTTTTAGTTTGAATTTCCCTGCTGACATCTGATGTAGAGCCTCTTGTCATGGGTTCACTCGCCATCTGTATTTCTTCTCTGGTGAGGTGTTTGTTAAGGACTTTGCCCCCCCCCCCTTTTTTTTAAATCCTCACTCAAGGATATTTTTCTATTGGCTTTTAAAAAATATGTATTTTTAAATTTATTTCAAAGAGGAAGGGAGAGGGAGAGAGAGATAGAAACATCAATGATGAGAGAGAACCATTGATCGATTGCCTCCTGTGCATCCTCGATCCACACTAGGGATCGAGGCCACAACCCGGGCATGTACCCTGACTGGGAATTGAACTATGACCTCCTGGTTTATAGGTCTATGCTCAACCACTGAGCCACACTGGCCAGGCTGACAATCTGTCTTTTAATTGCTACATTTAGACTATTGACAAAGTGATTATTGATATAGTTGGGCTAGTATCTACCACATCCATTACTATTTTTATTTGTTGCCCTGGCTTTTTGCTTTGTTCCCATTCTTATCTTCCACTTCTCTTCTGCCTTTTGTGTCTAGCTCTTTTTATACAGTTATATATAACACTTTGATCTTTTCTTTTTGAATTACAGAAGTGATATTTGGGTACTGCTAAGTAATTCAAAGAGTGCAGGAATGTCAAAAGTAAAAATGGTATCTAAAAGGAAACGGTGAACCCTGTTCAGAGGAGCCTTCTGTCCTAGGCTGAGAGGGAAGATGGGGGAGGGGCTGGGCCAGGGGAGGCCTTGATCAGGGCTGGGGACCAGGTTTGTGTGTAGGAGAAGCAGCTCTGCCCAGCAGGGCCAGTGCCAGGGGAAGGAAATGGGCAGGGCAGGGTGTGGAAGGGGGTGGGTGGGTAATAAGCTGCTGAGAAGAAAAGGTTAATTTTTATTTCTATGTTAAGGTCCGCTTCCTAAGAACAGCATTATTTTCAGTGATTTGGGGAGATATTTCCTGAGCGGGTGCAGCTGAACGTGTTTGGTTAAAGTCCAGTCCAGCATTTATTTATTTGTCAAGGCGTCTATAACCTGCTTCCGGCTCGGACAAGTGGTGTTGACCCTGATGCCCTGGGCTCATTCAGGCCACTTAACACTGTTTAACTTTCGGGAGAGCAGTGAGCAGCATCCGAGGGCTGAGTGCTTTTGTCAATAGAATCCGCTCTGGGTGAGCTCCGTATTGCGTCACAGGCGGTGTATCTGATGGCGGGTGCTGCTTGCTTCTGCCCTCTCCCTACAGAGGAAAGACCCGCTCTTCATCCAAACCAACAGAAAGAGAGATAGAAACATCAGTGATGAGAGAGAATCATTGATTGGTTGCCTCCTGCATGCTCCACACGAGGGATCGAGGCCACAACCCGGGCATGTACCCTGACTGGGATTGAACTATGACCTCCTGGTTTATAGGTCAATTCTCAGCCACTGGGCCACGCTGGCCAGGCGGACAATATGTCTTTTAATAGCTATAACCTGCTTCCATCTCAGACAAGTGGTTTTGAGAAGGTTTTGAAAGCTATTGAGAGCCTTGAATTAGCAGAGGTTCTTTCCTTGGGCACCTGGCTGGCACTGGGCAAGCAGAGACACCTTAAAGCAGCGGTCTTGACCCTGCTGTGTGTTAAATTAAAAAAAAAAATCCTAACGCCCAGGCTGCACCCCAGACCAGTGACATGGGCCGGGGTCCAGGCTGGGTTCTTTGTTCAAGCTCCCAGGAGAGTCCAGGAGGGCCCACTGGGTGAAAGGGAGTCCCTTCAAGCAAGATGCTGGCTGGTCCTGGCGGTCTCCAGTGGGTGGGAGTGACCCGGTGGGGAGTGGTCACAGCTGCCCAGTCACAGAGCACTGAGATGCAAGGAGCCCTAAGTGGTATAAATGTGCTCGCATTGTTTTCAAAGTCTCTGCGGTTCTGGAGCGCTGCAAACATTTGTTCACATGTCATTGGATAAATGTTTCCAAGTGTCATGAAGAGTACATGGTTAAATGTGATGCAGCAAACTGTTACATGTTGTAAATAACTGTCCTCTCCATGACTCTCGGTGTAGAAAGGAATGCTGTCAACCAGCATGCATGTAGTGAATTCACATGCCACTTTGATCTGTTGATTTGTACCCCCCCCCACTCACACACACACACACACACACACACTTTTTTAGTTTCCCTGCTTCTGCTGAAGCCCAGACAGGGTGCTGTGGGAGGTTTTGTTTGGGAGAAGGGATTTTTTTTGCAAGTAAGAGTTTACGAGCCACAAGTCTTCCCTTGTAAGGTCTGTTTGAAAGTCGGTCGTTTTGCATGTTGAACCCGCGGGCTGGAGCACAGACGCCCCCAGGCGGGGCTTAGAGCTGAGCCCACGAGGACGTGAGCTGTGGCAGCTGCTCGCCAGCTGGATCCACCGCAGACAGGTTTACACTGGGCAGCTGTGGTTCGGTTTGGGAGGGGGTGGGCTGCAGCCGTGAGCGGAGGCGGCTGGCCCAGAGATGGTGTCACTGTCAAGAGGCCACTGCAATGTCCTTGAGTTATTGCTGGCCTGTCCTCTGGATCCTGAGGCACAGAATGTCCCAGCCAGAGGGGCCTGATCCTGGCCTAGGCCCTGGGAGGCACACATTATCATCCCCATCTCACAGATGAGGAAACTGAGGCTCCAAGAGGTGAAGTAACATGCCCAGGGGCACAGCTAGGAAGTGACAAAGTCAGCCTTCAGCTTACATGCCATTTGCTCCAAAGCCTTCTCAGAAACCTTGTCATCATGAGGAGGCCAAGGCCTGAGGGCAGAGCGGCTTGTCCTGGGGACACAGCCCATTCATTCCAATTCCTGGCAAAGCTGTGCCTGCACCTCGCTGCTCTCTCTGCTCACTCCCACTTCCTCAGCGACCGGGCAGAACCAGTGTCGTGCTGGCTGGGAATGAGACGTTAAACCCACCATATCGCCCCATCCCCGAGGACGCAAGGGAGGCCATGATGAGAACGCGGGAAGGCAGGCAGGGGCCTCTGTGGGGGAGCATTTCCCGGCCAGAAGACGGGGGCTGGTGGGCGAATCAGAGCCGTGACTTAAGGGCAGCCTCACTCTCGTGTCACCGGTCTGCGCTCAGCTCCCTCTGGTCAGTGTGTGGCCATCATTCAAGTTCACATGCGTTCGGCTCAGAGCTGCCACATCCCCATTCCCGGCGGGCAGAGGGAGTAAGGATTGCGGGCTCCTCCACGGGGTGTCCTGGAGGAGCGACTTTTGAGAATAAAGGGTGCAGCCCCGAAGAATGAAGTGTCCACCCCCCTCGCCAGCCCTCTAATCGAGAAAGAGGCATTTCATTTCAGCCAGATCACTGAGTTGCTTCTACTCCTTTCCACCTGAATTTGTGCCAGGGATTCAACTTTTCCTGCGCACTTTGTCAAAAACCTTATAAGTAGCCTTAGTGTAAATAGTTCTAAAATGCCACGTAAATGACAAGCAGAGGGACTGCATGACCTCCCCGAGGGTCAGCTGCTGAATCAGTAACAGCACCACGTCCTCGTGCGGTCCGATGCCCGCACATGCCAGTCAGGGTTTAATCATACATCATACATACATACATACATACATTCCGAAAGCGCCAGGAAGCTGCTGATGGTACTGTCCTGCCACACAAACCCTCTGAGGATTGCTGCCTCCTTTGCATTTTGGTGGGAGATGTAAGTAAGTGAGCCTCTTGCGTGTGTGTGTCCCCCGTAGGTGTCGTGACAGCACAGCGGCAGGTCGCTGTGCAGGAAGGCCCCCTGTACCGCACGGAGGGCTCCCACATCACCATCTGGTGCAACGTGAGCGGCTACCAGGGGGCTTCCGAGCAGAATTTCCAGTGGTCCATCTACCTGCCCTCGGCCCCGGAGCGCGAGGTCCAGATCGTCAGCACTGTGGACCCCTCCTTCCCTTACGCCATCTACACCCAGCGCGTGCGCAGTGGGAAGATCTACGTGGAGAGGATCCAGGGGAACTCGGCCCTGCTGCACATCACCGACCTCCAGGCCCGGGATGCCGGCGAGTACGAATGCTTCACGCCCAGCACCGATGAGCGGTACTTCGGGAGCTACAGCGCCAAGATGAACCTCGTGGGTAAGGAGAGAGCTGTGGGGGTGTGGCCAGTGACCTGCCCGCCTGCGTGTCATGGTCCATTCTGGCTGCTGTAACAAAGCATTGTAGACGGAGCGGCTTAAACAGCAAGCATGTATTTCTCAGAGTTGGGGAAACTGGGTGCCAGCCTCATGGGTTCTGGTGGGAGCCCTCTTGCAGGTTGCAGACTGCTGACTTCCCATTGTGTCCTCACATCCTGGGAAGGGAGCAAGGGAGCACGCTGAGGTCCCTTTAGAAGGGCACTAATCCTATTCATGGGGGCTCTACCCTCGTGTCCTGATCTCCTCCCACAGGCCTCCTCTCCAAATACCATCACCGTGGGGTTGGGTTAGGTTTCAGCATATGAATTCTGGGAGGACACACACAAGCATTAAGTCCATAACATTGATTCAATTCTCTTGGTCTGATGGTCCTTCTTTCCTTCCTTTTTTAAAATTCTCACCGAGGACATGCTTAGAGAGAGGAACAGGAGGAAAGAGTTAATTCAGAGTCCAGCTTTATTTGACTTAAGAAAAATACACCTCCCCAGATATTTTAGAGGTCAACCAGTCATGTAAACAATAAAGCTTATTTGCCTTGGTAAGGCTGAAATTTAACAAAGATCCGAAGCAGATGTTAGGTATTTCTGAGAAGGTTGACTAGCCCTCTAGCTGGTGAAAGGGGATATGGAAACATGAGGCAAGGATGTCTGTGGTCCATGACCCGAAGACATGACGAGGGCGATGAAGCCTGTGATGTCAGCGGGAAGAGAAGTGAAACCTCGGAGTTGGGCTCTGGGATGCGGGGTGCCGCGAGGTGAGGAAGTGAGTGTGGGTGCAGTCTTGCTTGGTCCCAGGTGTCTGGAGTCCTCGCCCCACGAGTGGGGCATGGGCACCGCTGGCGGGTAAGCCCCTGGCTATAGAGGGGTCTGGTGGGAAGGGTTAGCACTATCGAGGCTGTTCTGTTTTTCTGCCCAAGTCATCATTTCTTTCCTTTTTTCTTTTTTGCCTTCATAGTCTCTTCTCTGAACAGTTAACGGAATGATTTTTTAAGACATTAATCAAATCATGTCCCTGCCATGCTTAAAATTCTCCAGTGGCGTCAGCCACATTTAGAATAAATTCTGCTCTTCACTGGGTTCTGCAAGGCCCTACGTGAGCCAGCTCTTGCCTCCCCACGCCAAGTCATAATTCCCAGGCTTGCTTGTGACAATAACAACTGGAATTATTGATCCGTCCTATTGCACACACTGCCATCTGCCCGCTCCCTCCACCTCCAGCTTCCTTCAGCGACTTTTCCTTCCTGGCAAGTCTGCACCCCAGCAGGAGGCCTGGACCCCAACCCTGAGCAGTCACACACACTGGGTGTTCTCATCAGTCAGAGGTGGGGTGTTTAGTTCCCAGGGAACAATTCTGACCGAGGGACCACAGGGCCACTTCACGGGCCCGAGTCACCCCCCTACGGTGGCTGCCTGCCAGTGTGGACCACTTGGCACCTCAATTACATGAAAATTGAACCTGTTAAAATCAAGGATGCTGCTGCTTTTTTTCTACCAAAAATAAATATTTTTTTAAATAATAGCCTTCCTAGAGCATTGCCTTGTTGAGGCCAGCTGGGGGGATGTGGGGCGGTGGCTGGAAGGGAGGAACTGAGGAAGTTGTTTAGAGATAAAAACTCCCCGAGTTCCAGGAACAATTTCCGTTTGAACATCAGTCAGAAGCCAATTTTACGTATCTTGAAGCAATACCAGAATGAACAATGAAATCTAATTTCCCCTAAAAGAACATGCTTTGTACACAGTATTTTCAGGGGGCTCGTTTAAAATCAAACACAACCCGCCTTTTGTCTGAGTGTTATGAAAATCACCAAGCAGGTAACAGTAATTGCCCAAAACTCGCAGTCCAGATCCAAACAGAAAACTCCCGTGTCTGTGCTGTCTGGGTCATCCGTGGCCTCGCAGCGGAGGGTGGAGGCGGGGTGGGGTGGGAGCTTTGCTATTTGTTACCTGTCGCTGAGTCTGCTCCGACCCCTGGGGACCCTGTGACTGAGTGGTGTCCACACTGTCCTGTCCTCAACAGCCCTGCTTAGCTCCTGTGGACTCATGCCCGTGGCTTCAGTCTCCCTCTTTTTCTGCTGACTTCCATTTTCCCAGCATTATTATTATTATCATCATCATCATTATTATTAAAGTATATTTTTATTGGTTTCAGAGAGGAAGGGAGAGGCAGAGATAGAAACATCAGTGATGAGAGAGAATCATTGATTGGCTGCCTCCTACATGTCCCCACCTGGGGATCAAGCCTGAAACCTGGGCATGTGTCCTTGGCTGAAATTGAACCCAGGACCCTTCGGTCCGAAGGCTGACGTTCTGTCCACTGAGCCAAACCGGCTAGGGCTTTCCCAGTGTTGTTATCTTTTGCAAAGAACCCTGCTATCTCAGGATGTGCCCAAAGCAGGACAGCTTCCGTTCTCTGTCCCTGTGAACGTCAGCTTCTGAGGCTTGAATGTGACCGTGCCCTGCGGATGCTCTGTGTTCCAGTGATCCCAGACTCCCTGCAGACCACAGCCGTGCCCCAGACGCTGCACAAGGTGGAGCAGGACCCCCTGGAGCTCACGTGCGAGGTGGCCACCGAGACGGTCCAGCACAGCCACGTGTC
Source organism: Pipistrellus kuhlii (assembly GCF_014108245.1). Classification (NCBI taxonomy): domain Eukaryota; kingdom Metazoa; phylum Chordata; class Mammalia; order Chiroptera; family Vespertilionidae; genus Pipistrellus; species Pipistrellus kuhlii. Next base: position 10,605,368 of record NW_023425523.1, read on the forward strand.
CGTGGCCTGGCTCCGGCAGAGAGGCAGCGAAAGGCCCGTGGAGGTCATTGCCCTGAGCCGAGACTTCGTGCTCCACTCCAGCAGCGAGTACGCCCAGCGGCAGAGCCTGGGGGAGGTGCGGCTGGACAAGCTGGGGAGCAGCACCTTCCGCCTCACCGTCTTCCACCTGCAGCCGTCCGACCAGGGCGAGTTCTACTGCGAGGCCGCCGAGTGGATCCAGGATCCTGACGGCTCGTGGTACGCCATGACCCGGAAGCGCTCCCAGGGCACCGTGGTCACCGTCCAGCCCACAGGTCAGTCTCTCTCGTCCCCGTTCGCCCGGTGGTTATTTTTTCTATTATTTCTTTGGTGGTGGTTGATGATTTTTAAGATGCATTGTCCCCATTCTTCCACAGTCTGGGAGGTAAGTAGGGAAGATGGGTGTGCTGGTGGCTTGCCGGCGGGGCCCCAGGAGGAGTCTCAGTGTATCGTTGAGGCAGCCCTAGGGCACTGGGTTCCCTTTAAATGCTGTCTCCAGGGGAAGACCTCGGAAGGGGATTGCTGGAGGAGGCTGAGTGACGAGTTTAGAGCTGGGTCCAGGTGATGGCAGCTCCTCACGTTATCCTCCCACAGGGTCAGAGCACCCCTGGCCCCTGGCCCCCATGTCTGGCCCCCGCATCCAGCCTGCTACAGATCAGAGCCGGGTGCTGTTGCTGCTGCCTAGGCTGTGCTGAGGCAGGCTCTCCGTAGGCCTTCGGCCCCCGGCTTTGGTTGAGGGCAGTCACTGTGTGGGTAAGGAGGTGTGGTGATGGTCCAGGAGCCTTTCCTTGTTTTGCTGACCTTGGGGTGAGGCTACAGCTGTCCCGGGGAGTGGAGATGGGGACTGTGGAATCTGAAGTGCATGTGGGGTTCTCTTGTCAACACCTGCTTCCTGACCTCCTTGTCCCATTTGCTGTGGTCAGTGCTCTTGGTCTTTCCGTAATCTTCTGTCATTCTAGAGCAGGGCTTCCGACCCACCGGACAGTGCAGATTCCTGAGCCAGGCTCCGGTGGGCCTGGGAGCTGGGTTTCCAGCATCCTTCCCAAGTGATTTTTCCATGGCCTGCTTCCTACAGTTTGTATTTTTTTAATCCTCACTAGAGGGTATTTTCCCATTGATTTTCAGAGAGAGGGTGGAAGGAAGGTGGAAAGACACAGAGAGAAAGAGAGAAACGTTGATATGAGAGAGACACCCACCAATTGGTTACCTCCCCCACACGCCAATGCCCTTGACCAGAGTCAAACCCCTGACCTTTCAGTCTGACACTATCCTCTGAGCCAAACATTTGAAGACTTCATGGTCTGTTTTGTCAAGCACAGCGCTAGAGCTAGAGGTCACAGGGCAGAGGGATTCTCTGGCAGCGGGTGGATGTGAGGGCTTTTATGAGAAGGGTTGGGCTCCTGTAGAGATGGCACCTTGTCTGTAGGACCCAGAACAATTTGCAGCTTCTGGATCTTCCAGTACCAAGCAATCTCCAGACGGTGCCTTATTTCCTGTTCATCTTTTCCTTCCTGGATGGTTTTAATATCAGCTTCAAAAGTCTGGACCAAATTTGGAGTCCTTTAAATAATGCTTTTAAATTGGGTTGCACCAGTTAATCTACTTTATTTTTAATCTTACCAGTTTGGGATTAGGAGTTTTTTAAATTTGCCCAGCACGTATCTCCAGACTACACCAGCCCAGGGAAAACTCAATGACATGAATGTTGATGGCTTTGCCCTGAGCCCCTGTGCTGCTCAGGCTCAGTGGTTGCCGCCCCAGCGTGGCCTTCTTGTAGTTCATTTCAGTAAGCCCCCAGTGAGTCCCTGCAGCACTGAAGGGGTGGTGGTAGCGCCGGGCATTCAAAGATGATTCACACTGGGCCCCTGCGTGCAGGGAGCCGGCCAGTGTGAAAACCAGCAGCTGAGAGCAGGCTGCTAAGTGCCAGGATCGGGCAGAGAACGCTCTGGGGACGCAGTGAATGTGAAGTGTGTCTACACCAGGGGTCGGCAAACTCATTAGTCCACAGAGCCAAATATCAACAGTACGACGATGGAAATTTCTTTTGAGAGCCAAATTTTTAAATCTAAACTTCTTCTAACGGCACTTCTTCAAAATAGACTCACCCAGGCCATGGTATTTTGTGGAAGAGCCACACTCAAGGGGCCAAAGAGCCACATGTGACGACAGGAAAGGGAAAGTAGCCTGCAGCCCCACCTGCTGGAGGAGGAGGGACTGGGTGCTGGGTGCTGCGACAGCCTCCCCTGCCCCAGGCTCTTTGGTCCTGCTTTCTAGAACAGAGTGTTTTCTCCAGCACCTGACTCCTTTGTCTTACCCCACCCCGGCCACGGGTGCCTATGAGAGAGGAGAACTGTCTCATGGAAGTGACAGTCACCACACACCAGTACATGGGTGCTGGCACCCCCTAGTGGTGACGAACTCTTCTTTGATCACGTGACCCCCGTGCCGGATCAGACGCCCAGCTCTTCGAAGGGGGCTTGTGTTCGTTGGCCACTTCAGAGGTGTTCCAGCTTTTGGTGCAAATAGGTACTTTTGGAGACACCTTCCTAAAGGTTTGACAGGTGGTGACGAGTGAAAAGCCATTCGTTTTCATTTTTCCTGCGCAGTTTTGTGTCTTATTTCCAGTATTCACATGGGGGTGAAAACTATTTCAGATTATTAATATTTGAGTTTATTGGGGTTGGGGATTCAGCACCTAGACCACTGTATGACTGTCTCAGAAATCCCAGTGGGTCCAACTACATCTGCTGAAAGTATCTGTAGTCATGTGGCTAGTGGAGCTCTGGGCTAGAGGTCAAGGCTACACCTTGGTGCTCTGCCAGGGCAGTGACCATTCAGAATTCCTTCCTGACTTTTTTTTTTTTTAATATATTTTATTGCTTTTTTTACAGAGAGGAAGAGAGAGGGATAGAGAGTTGGAAACATCTATGAGAGAGAATCACCGATCAGCTGCCTCCTGCACACCCCCTACTGGGGATGTGCCCACAACCAAGGTACATGCCCTTGACCGGAATCGAACCTGGGGCCCTTGAGTCCACAGGCCGAAGCTCAATCCACTGAGCCAAACTGGTTTCGGCTCCTTCCTGACTTTGAGGGGTTGAATCCAGGGCAGTATAAGCTATAGACAGCCTCTTGGTCTCGTCTCGACTGGGATAACAGGCCTCAGACCTCTGGGTCTGGCCACGTTGAGTCTCATATCCTGGGTGCGGTGGTGCCTTCCCTGGGGGGAGCCCGGGAGGAGGGCCTGGTGGTGGGACTGTGCCATGCGTCCCGGTGGCCGGGCCCGCACTCACCCGGACGCGCCGTGGGCCGTTGTTTCCTCAGACAAGGAGTTCACGGTGCGGCTGGAGACGGAGAAGCGCCTGTACACCACGGGCGAGCCGGCCGAGTTCCGCTGCATCCTGGAGGCGCAGAACATCCCCGACCGCTACTTCGCCGTCTCCTGGGCCTTCAACAGCTCGCTCATCGCCAGCATGGGCCCGAACGCCGTGCCCGTCCTCAACAGCGAGTTCGCCCACCGGGAGGCCCGGGGGCAGCTCAAGGTGGCCAAGGAGGGCGACGGCGTCTTTGTGCTGAAGATCTTCCACCTCCGCCAGGACGACAGCGGCAAGTACAACTGCCGCGTGACCGAGCGCGAGAAGACCGTCACCGGGGAGTTCATCGACAAGGACAGCAAGCGCCCCAAGAACATCCCCATCATCGTCCTCCCCATCAGTAAGTGGAGAGGCACCTGCTTCCTCCCCCTCCTCCCACCGTCACTGAGAGGTCAGGGGAGAGGACAGTGCTGGAGGGGAGGGGAGGAGGGGCGGGTGGGACTCTAGGGTTCGAGCTGACAGGGAAGGCCAGTTAACTGCCCCCCTTCTCTAGTCCCCTGCCCACTTGGCAACCCCCCAGGTAGGCGAGCTCAGGGCTGTGTTTGCACCTGGAGGGGGCATCGCAGTACCCAGGAGAGCAGCTCAGCTGGGAGGGACACCAGGAATTCAGGGCAGCTGTGTGCTCCCAGTGGGAATTAGGTCCCGGGAAAGTGGGGAGATGCCTGCCTGACATTTTCCTTCCGAGGGAGGATTTCAAATCAGAAAGCTCCTTGTAAAGAAGGACTTGCCCTCCGGGTTTTGGGGTGGAGGGATTGGCATGTCCCTCGTTTTCCCTTCCCTGTGGAAACTGTGGCTTTTGAAAGTCAGTGGCTGGGACCTCTCACATCTTCCCGGGCGTGGACTTTTAAAGCTGACGTCCAAGGCCGCTCAGGCGGGCTCCCTGCCCCCCGGGCGCTGGCACTGTCTGGGTGGGTCACCGTCGTGGCTGCCCACCTGTGTTTGCCCGTGTTCAGTCATCCATAGTCTCAGGATGTCCTCATTAATACCTCATTTCTCTCATGGGTCTATTTTTAGTAAAAAGAGAATGAAAAACTTAGGATGCTCTGAGTCTAAACAAGATGGGGACATTTTTTAAACTAACCGTTAACCCTTTCTCAGCTGTTCAGACTGTTCTTCCTCTCACCTTACCCGGCTTCCTTTTCATTCTTACTATGTTTTTAATATAGCTCTCTTCAAGTCTGAAGGAAAAAGACCGCACAAGCGTCTTCCCACTCTTTCTCCTTTTCTCACCAACAGGATTACTCTCTTTTCATGCCTATTAAAAAAAAACAAAAAACATGTGTGCACACCTAATTACCTCGAAATTCTTCTGTTACTAGACTTCGCCCAGCCCACCCCCGCAATGCCTCGCATGGTGCTTTGCATAGGGTAGGTGCTTGCGGAGTATCTGTAGGATTGAGACTGTGGAATCGAATGCCCACTCTCTCTCCCCTGTTTTCCTGTCGGTCAGTGTCTGCCTTAACCGTGCACGGACTCTCTGCTTTTAAATCTGCAACTAATTCCTTGTTGTGTCGTAAGGATCCAGTGAAGGGCAGCCACGCTGTGTGCTTCCTCTATCTTTTGTGCTAAGAGATTTCCCCCCCACCCCTTCCGAGAACGTGTTTGATGATCTGTGGCCTGCTGTATTGCTTTTCCAGCAGATGACTGGGTAGTTAAAGTCCCCCAGAACCACCAGATCCTGCCCCAAGGCCACTTGGGTAAGTCTACCAAAGCAAACGATCACGTCGGTAATGATGGTAATACCTTGGACTCTAATGGCGCTTTTCCTCCCAAGAGCCTCAACGTGCTTCTGCATCTGTCATCTTCCCCACGTTCCCCCCCTTCAAGTCCCCGTAGAGGCCCATATCGTGTCCGTTATATGAAGGAAGAAGCCGGAGCACAGCCGGAGCCATGGCTGAGCCAGTTCCGTCAGAGGTTGAGCTTGCGCTGCAGGAGAACTCTCTGCTTCTAACCCCATGTCCACTGCTCTGCGCTTAGCCTGTGCCACACCACCAACCTCCTGGTTTGAAAGTTCATTTGACAACATGCCCTCAGGTTCTCATTAAACCTGTCCAGGTTGGCATTCGGTCCATAGTGTTTTAATGGTCGGCTGCCTTTTCTCGGGCCCAAGAACACCGGTGAATAGACTCACGGGCAGCATCTGCATTTGCCTTTGCCTGGGCTGCCGGGATGGACACACAGCCCCACGTGCTAAGTGTGCGGTTTTCCAGGCTTGCTAGAATAACAGCGCGCCCCCAGCAGCCCTCACAATACAAGCCAGGCTTCCGTGAGAGTCCATGGGGGTGACAGGAGGAGGTGAGGGTGACACCCCGCAAGCCGTTCTTCCGATGGAGGCCCGCAAAGGGATTTCCCCTGGATGCTGACGTTGCCCTCACTCGGAATGGATAACCCTGGGGATGAGTCTTTAATCCGAAGAGGAATCTTGTTGCTATTAATGACGAGATGAAAAACAGCCACCTCATCCAACACTCTCAGTGTCATGACCCCGAGAAGTAGGAACTGTTAGTATGTCTTATGTACTTGAGATTTCAAAGCTTGGGTGGGGTTAGGTAAGGACCCAAGATTGCAGAATGAGGCCCAGGTGTCCTGCCTCCAAACCCTTGCTTTTAGCCACCAGTGCTGTGGATGCGGGCTCATAGGAGGCTTACCATCGCCCCGAATCTCTCAGGGAGGTTGCCCTCCCAGGAGCATTCATGTTCCCCTTATGCAGACCTGTTTTCCTTTTATTTATTTTTCATGTAAAACAAGCCAGGCTGAGAAGCAGGTACACTCACCTTAACCAGAGTACACGCAGGGGTTCGGTGCTCACCTTCGCCTCTTTCTGCCTGTGGGGGAATCCAGGGGGAAAGGCCTGATTCAGATGCATGGTCCTGGGTATGGGGGTGTCCCCTCAGTGACTGGGTGTGCCTCTCAATCGGGGACTTGATTGCATCGATTGATTTAAAATGTCTGTGTCTGTTTCACGTGGGCAGTGCCCAGAAAATTGGAACCAAATTAGTTACGGTATTTTGTGTTCTTTTACACTTACTATGGCTTTTTGAAGTCAATATAGGTAACTGTACAAAATAATATGCTCATGATTCAGATAGATTAGAATATCCATGATGTTTACAAAAAAACAAAGAGTTGTTGGGGATAGTGAAATCAACCCTGATCACGGAGTCCAGGTTTTGAAAACTTAGTATGTTTTAGGCGGTTTATATACATGGTCTCATTTACTTTTTAATCTTTAAAAAACTGTACGAGATAAATAACACTCTCCCTGTCTAGTTGAATTTAAGTAGTTTGGTTGAGTTCATAGAGCAAAGCAGTGAAGGGAGTGGACTCCTTATCCCAAACTTTTCTAAAAATATGTTTTTATTGTTTTTAGAGAGGAAGAGAGAGGGAAGGAGAGAGAAACATCAACGGTGAGAGAGATTCATTATTCATTGATCGGTGGCCTCCTGCACACCCTTACTGGGGATCAACTCCCCAACCCAGGCATATGTCCTGATTGGGAATCGAACTGTGACCTTCCTGGTTCATAGGTCGATGCTCAACCACTGAGCCACACTGTCCGGGCCTTTCCCCACACTTTGATTGGCAGAATGTTTCACAGCGAGAAGCGGTGAAACCCCAGGGCTGAGTGTGGACAGGCAGGACGGCGAGCCTGTGGCTTGTCTCCTCCTCGGTGTTAATGCAAGTGTGGAAGCTCACTCCCCGCACACTCTGTGAGACTGGACCATCTGTGCCCAGGAGTACCCGCAGCCACGCACACGTCACTCCAGATACTTCCTGTCTTTTTTTTCCTCCCTAATATGGTCCCGAAGGTCTCAGATGGCACGTTACCAATGCCAGCCTCTATTTGACTGCCACAGCACCAAGGGGTGGGAGTAGAATTTTCAAGGAGTTCAACCTAATAGAAATCCAAATTGAAAAGCCTTGAACCCCAGCTGAACCAATAACCCGATGCATTGCTTTATGCCCTACGCATAATGGCATTGGTTGTATTTTTTTTTAATTGATTTTTAGAGAGAGAGGATAAGAAGAGGGGTAGAGAAATAGAAACATTGGTGAGCTGGCTGCCTCCTGCAGACACCCCTACGCATGTGTCCTGGCCGGGAATCAAACCAACAACTTCTTGGTTCCTGGATTGACACTCAACCACTGAGCCACACCGGCCGGGTGGTTATATTTCTTAGGTTCTGATCCAGCCCCAGGTCTAAGACCCTCCTTACCCTGGTCCTCTGCACACGGCCTCCTCGGTGATCAGGAGCAGTGCCCGGAACCAGCCAGGGCCACCCCAGCCAGGGTCCGGGCTCTCAGCCTGCAGAGGGTGTGACGCTGCACCCATCCTCCTTTCTCCTCTACGGGGAGGGCGCGGCGGAGACCCGACCCCCAGCTGCGCTCTCCCCCTGTCCCCAGAGAGCAGCTTCTCCGTGGAGGTGGCCGGCAACGCCAGCGTGGTCCTCGAGGGCGAGCACCTGCGCTTCTCCTGCAGCGTCCGCACGGCGGGCAGGCCCCAGGGCCGCTTCTCCGTCATCTGGCAGCTCGTGGACAGGCTCAACCGCCGCAGCAACATCATGTGGCTGGACCGGGACGGCACCGTGCAGCCGGGCGCGTCCTACTGGGAGCGCAGCAGCTTCGGGGGCGTGCAGATGGAGCAGGTGCAGCCCGGCTCCTTCAGCCTGGCCATCTTCCACAGCAGGAAGGAGGACGAGGGCCAGTACGAGTGCCACGTGACCGAGTGGGTGCGGGCCGTGGACGGCGAGTGGCAGGTCGTGGGAGAGCGCTGGGCCAGCACCCCCGTCGCCATCACGGCTCTCGGTGAGTGAATGTCCCGGAAGCTTTCTGCAGGGCCGCGGGGGGGGCTGCCCCCGGGTCAGGAACCCTCCCGTGACCCGTATCGGTCGGTCCTGCCAGGGCAGAGGGCACCTTCAAATGGTTTAATGGAAGGAACGCGCTGCGGAAGCGTGGGCAGGGCTGAAGGTTCCATCGATGCATGGCGGGGCCCTGGGGCCGGTGACTGGAACCACTCGTGGGTGTGGGTAGCGGGGGTGAAGCTGTGAGAATGCTGGCCAGAGGACCGAGGCCTCTCAGCAGGACGTGGCGGCCCGGGGAGAGGACATGCCACCTTCAGCGCTGGCTGAAGAGCAGGCACACAGCCAGGAAGCTGCTCTTCTGCCCCCCGGCTCCTCCACCTTGCTGCTGCCCAGTGCCCAGCCATCCTGAAAGGCTCAGAGCAGGGCAGACACGGGCAGGGAACCACCTTGATTCCCTGAGTGGACAGACAGGATGGCGAGGTCTCTTCCTGGCCGTGCTGTGCTCCAAGCTGAGTCTGAGTACTTGGCCAGGAGGCAGACACTTCCATTTTACAAGGAGACGGAGTGAGACTGTAACTGATTTGCTCAGGGCTGTAGCTTTTCAACGCCAGACCCAACTACCTGAACCTAGCAAACCAGCCATCTATCTCAATTTTTTCCCAAAGCCTGTGCTTTGGTATTCTCTCCGAGGCCCCTCCTTAAGAAAGCGATGTCCTCATTAGCATGAAATTAAAAGATACCAGAGAAGATTAGAAGGACTCCTTATGGGGCCCTTAAAGAGGCTTCCGTCAACACGCATCTGCCTAATATGTGAACACGCGTCTGCCTAATGCAATCCGTGTGGTGCATTGTAAAGGGCGGGCGTCTGCTGCTTTGCTGGGAAGGTAGCTTGTCCCGTTCGGGTCTGCTGTTTCCAGGAGACCCTGCGGACACTTGTCCTGGAGACTTGGTCCCACTCCCTGAGGCCGTATTGTCCTCCCTCTCCCCCGGGCGGGGCCGCTGGTGCTCCTGCATACACTGCGGTAAAGACGCAGCCTGAGCGGGTCTGCTCCCCACAGAGTCCTCCATTCCCATGCCACCCCCATTCTGATCCCCAGGTTAGAATGCCGTTGACTCTCTAAAAGCTTAATCTCAGAGATCGACCTGCTTCCTGCAGTCCCCACACAGCTCCGATTTCTGTCTCCAGGAGCTTCATCCAGAGGTTGAGTTTTCTGATGAGCTCAGTCCTGTGCCTACGCTCATCGCCGTGGGCACCTGTGGACACAGAACCCGTGAGGAAAGCTCCGGGCACCCAACAGCGGTAGCTTTTCCTGTCCTGTGAGCTTAGGAATACCAAGGAGTAGGGCTGGTCCGTCGGGATTGTTCCTCTGGAAGTCATTTTACGGTTCCAGGTTGTCCCCGATTCTAACGCTTCCTAGCTCTGTGGCCTTGAGCAAGTGACTTAACTCCTCGCTGCCTCTACTTCCCTATCTGTAAAATGGGTCCATGCAAAGATTAACATGTGTCTGGTGGTTCCCACAGCCAGGGGGTCTCCAAGAGGCTCTGACCTGGGACCCCTGGAGCCTAGCTCTGCTCACCTGCTTGCCACACCTGGGGCGCTTCTGTCCAAAGCCATAGTCAGAGTGGCCCAAGGGTGGGCACAGGAAGAACAGGAAGGCTCCCTGGAGTAAGGTCACCTGTTCAGCCTAAACTAAATGACAGCACACGAATTTGCATGGGGCGATGTGGCCATATGAAGGAAATAGCTGTGGGGCTTTTTTCTCCTGCGTTAGCATGGAATCCCAGGATTTTTAGGAATGGGGGGCGATGGATCCACATAGGTCCTCCAGCTTCTGAGCCCGAATGGCCATGAAGAGGCCATTGCAAGGTCAGCAGGGATCGGTAATGCTGCTCAAGGCAGCTGCCCGATCTCTCTCTCTCTGTGGTCTTATGAACGGTGGGCCTGTGCCTCCACGTGATCGCTAACGGGATCCTGGCCTGGGCATCAGAGCAGGCCCGAGAGCCTTTGCTCTGCCCCGGGGGAACCACCAGACACATGTTAAATCTCTGCATGGACCCATTTTACAGACAGGGAAGTAGAGGCAGAGAGGAGTTAAGTCACTTGCTCAATGCCACAGAGCTTCTGCCAAGACCCCCCGTCGCCGCGTCACACCCCCTGAGACAACCCGTGACCCAGGCTCGCGCCTGTCTGTTCCCTCTCCAGAAACGGGCTTCGCGGTCACCGCCATCTCCCGCACGCCGGGGGTCACCTACAGCGACTCCTTCGACCTGCAGTGCATCATCAAACCCCACTACCGGGCCCGCGTCCCCGTGTCCGTGACCTGGCGGTTCCAGCCGGTGGGCACCGCTGAGTTCCACGACCTGGTGACCTTCACCCGGGACGGAGGGGTGCAGTGGGGGGACAGGTCCTCCAGCTTCCGCACCCGCACGGCCATCGAGAAGGTGGAGTCCAGCAACAACGTCCGCCTGAGCATCAGCCGAGCCAGCGACACGGAGGCGGGCAAGTACCAGTGCGTGGCGGAGCTGTGGCGGCAGAACTACAACAACTCCTGGACGCGGCTGGCCGAGCGGACCTCCAACCTGCTGGAGATCAGGGTGCTGCAGCCAGGTAGGGGCTCCCCGCGCTGGCGCCGGGCGAGACGCAGGAGGGGACGGAGGCCCTCCGTGTGGCCGCTTTCACTTCCCGGCCTGTGATGTTGAGAAATTTCAAAGCCATGGGAAGGTGAGAGAATGAATCTCCCTTTCTTGGCCCGTGGTTAACGTCTTAACCGTATCTGTTTCCTCCCTCGGTGGGTATTTTGTTGTTGAACCACTGGAGGGTAAGTTGGTGTCATCAGAGCACTTCCTCCTCAGTACTTGAGCGTGAACCTCTTAAGAACAAGGACATGTGATGACAGGACGTCACTGACCTTTTCCCGGCTCCTAACCAGTCCAGCCGGGGACCACACAGCACTTCTATAATAGTTGTCACGTCCCTTTACGTCCCTTTACTCTGGAGCAGTGGGCTGAGACACCGGCGTCTGTGAAAGGGTCCGGGCTGTTTTGCTGGAAGCCCTGTCTCAATGTCATCTCCCGTATCCTTGCCACAGCGGTGTGAGTACGGTACGTGGCCCCGTTTGCAGACCAGGGACCCCACGTGGGGAGGGAAGGGGGCCTTCCTGAGCATCTGCTCTGCGCTGGCTGCTGAGGCTGGTTATTTTACCAGATTTCCCGGCCGCCCCCGGAAAAGGTTGCCCAGCACAGGGCCGCCTAGCCGGTGGGGGTGGTGGAGCCAGGATTTGCACCCTGCGCTGCCCTTCTGCTGCTGGTGTCCTGACCCCAGGCCAGTCCGCTTCTGCTGAGTTTGAGCTCCGTTCTTCCATGGGGCTGAATCCCCCAGGAGGTGGTGAGGATGCCTAGTCTCACCTTCATCCGGCCCATCCCCTAACACGGGAGTGGGTAAGTGCGTGCCTCTCCCACGGTTTCCTCGGCCTCTGTCCGGTCTGCCGCTGGGTTGGAAGCTGGGTGAGGGAGGAGCCCAGGCCGTGGTCCCGGCCCTGAACCGGTGGGCGCGGGCACCCGCCCAGGCGGCAGACCGTGGGGGTGGATGGCGGGCGACTTTTCAAAGGCTTTTTTTCTGGCTTTCTGACAACCTCCCACTTTGCGAAGACGGTTTGAACATCTTGCAAAAAGGATTTTTCTTTCCGCTCACGGCCGCGGTCCGTGTCCAGCCCGGTCTGCTGGGCCGCTTCAGATGGTCACGGTGTTGTTTTCAGCAATGCGGGGTTACAGAGGGCAGTGTCTGAGTTTACCCTTCACCTCTCCTAACCCATAAAGAGTCTTGCGTGTCCCCGAGCTTGGAACAAAGGAGTCGCATAAACAAAGGGGCCAGTCCTTGGCCAATGAGAGCCGAGTCCTGGACGACAAGATGGCTGGGGGAAGAGGCTGTTGTGCTTAAGTGGGTTTTCAGGTTAATGGAGGGCGAAGCAGAAACCCATTTCCTGTGAGCCCGCGTGTGGGAAGTGCTCGGGGACGCGCTCGCCTGCCTTCCTGAGTGACTTGGAGACAGTAATTGCCTCTCATGTGGTCTCCTGGCCCCGGGGCGGGCATGGGAGCTGCAGGGAGGGGACATGGTTCTGCTGCCCTCAAAGGCAGGGGACACCAAGACTTTGCCTAACGCTGCCTTTTTTGCATAAATCCCTAATATCATCTTCTTTCTGTTGCTCCTGGGAATCTGAGGCTGGAGCTCATGAGGGAAGAATAAAGAATTAACTTATCGAAGGTTCATGTTGTTCCGATTCTGATCAATTGACGGTGTTACTAAAGGAGATAAGGGCCAACAATGGGCCCCAGGCTGTGAGCTCAGGCCTTCTGTTTTCTTTTCATTCCACCCACCAGTGAAAGGCGGAGATATTTGCTTCTCCTCGATGGTGTCTCCATGAGGAAACTCGAGGCGCCAGGTGTGAGGAGCCTCGAGGGGGGCAGGCCAGCCTGGTACGCGGGAGCCTGGCATTGGATCTGAGCTTGGAGCCCGGGTCTCGGTGCCCAGACACCTCCACTTTCCATGGTCCCGCTTCAGTGCCTCCTGGTGGAGGAAGCGGCTGGAGGCGGCAGATCTGCTCCGAGGACTGTCTGTGTCGGGTGTGGCTTGGTTGAGTCGTTGGTGTTCTCTCGCTGTAAAGGGTGCAGTGTCACCGTGCTGGGCTGTGTGTGGTGAGGCCCGTGCCCAGAGGTGCCCAGTCATGCCTCTCGGGGCCCTGGGGAGGCTGGAGGGAGCGGGTTGGCGCCCGGTCCGCACACTCCCCGGAGTGGCTGAGGCACCAGGAGAGCACCTCCCTTAAGTGTTACTGCCTCCCCTTTATGAAATATTGATGCACTTAGCACTTACTATGTTCCAGGGAGCCTCGTGTTTGTGTTTGCTCTCTCCCCCCTCTCCCCCTACATTCTGCTTGGTCCTGGAGCTTTGATGTGGGGGACACAGGAATGGAAAAGTACCAGAGGCTGCCTGCACCCGAGACCGTGTTGGATGCGTGGTGTCTATAACCTCCTTTCATCTTCACTGCACCCTGGGAGGAAGGCGCTGATCTTCCATTTATTTATTTTTTAATATTTTTTTCTCTCTTGATTTCAGAGAGGAATGGGGGCAGGGGAGAGAATCATTGATCAGCTGCCTCCTGCATGCCCCGCACTGGGGGGTCAAGCCTGCAACCCGGGCATGCGCCCTGACAAGGAATCGACCTCCTGGTTCATAGGTCAACACTCAACCACTGAGCCACGCCGGCCAGGGCTGTTGCTTTCCCATGTATAAAGGGAGTAACAGGCTCAGGGAGGCTTGCTGACGTCCAGTAAATAGTGGGAAGGTAGAACTGGAACGCAGTTCCAGTGTGCCTGAGTAAGAAGCAATTGGTGATAAAAGGGGACTTTGACCTTTTTTAAGGCTCTGTCATCAGAACTTACTCCTCTGCGTCCTGTAACAGTCTCATTTACAGAGGATTGTGGTATTTTCTAGCCAGGTTTTTTTTTAGTCTTCTCAGGAACCTTCTTGGGTACCATGTACTTTTCTTCAGTTTCTATTCTGTCTGGTTTACCACCCTGGATTTTGTTTTTTTAATCTTCTTTCACAAACATTTAAATTAGTCTTTTTAAGTTGGGGGTCACAGGGTACCCCTAGAGGCACAGCTTGCCAATGGTGTCGGTGTAGGAGTTTAATTTGTACCTCCTCCATCTCCTCTGCTTCTTCTAATTTTTCCCATAGGTCAGCTCTAAGACCTGGGGAGCTCAAAGCCCGTGCTGGTGTCTCTTCGTTCTGCTCTCCCCCCTCAAAACATGGATCCTGCCGAAACCGGTTTGGCTCAGTGGATAGAGCGTCAGCCTGCGGACTGAAGGGTCCCGGGTTCGATTCCGGTCAAGGGCACATACCTTGGTTGCGGGTACATCCCCAGTAGGGGGTGTGCAAGAGGCAACTAATCGATTATTCTCTCTCATCGATGTTTCTAACTCTCTATCCCTCTCTCTTCCTCTCTGTAAAAAATCAATAAAAAAAAAAACACATGGATCCTTATCCCTAGTCCAGTGTCTTCCATAGAAAGGTCCCCCGCTGCCTGCCCACCCCTCTCTTTTCAGAATATTTGGCTGCATATTCTCATTCCAAAAGAATCAAATAGAAACCGAGGGACCGTTGGCTCACTGGTCCATTTATCCACCTTCTTACTGCCGACATCATCCGCTCCCACGAAGGCTCCCTGTGGTCTGTGCCCAGGCCAGCCCTCGCCAGAGCCACCTGCTGAGCTGGCCACATCTCAGGGACCTGATTCACCACAATGTCTGGCTGGCTGGCACCCCCGTCCGTTTGTTGTGGGTCTGTCATTGACCATTCTGCACGCGTGCTTCTAATCCGAAATGCACACGGCCCAGGAAATCTTCCAGGAATGCCACGCTCCTGGTCTGTCGTGGGTTTAGCTCGCTTCACTCCACGGGGCATTTAAAGGCAGGACTTGAAGCCGGTTCAACATATTCGATTCTTAGCTCTCAGCCTTCTCCCCCCCCCCCCCCCCCATTGTGTACATCCCTAAATACAGAAGCAATAAGGGAAATGTCAGCATTCATTTTCCAAATGTTTACGACCGTGCCTGAGTCTGGCTATTAAGTACTGCACATTAAAATCGACACGGCAATAACCAGGCCTCCCGGAGTACAGCCTCCGGTCTGGAAGGCCCACTTGTCAGGGCGCATTCTGCTGGGATTTCACTGATGGGCGGTCAGGATGAATATTTAATACCTCCGGGATGCTGCCAAGTCTGTTTTCTGCGTTTCTTCCTGCTGACCCAGCAGACTGGGAACGCTGGGGGCTTTTTCTTCGACGTCTGTGAGCCCAGGGCACGTGACAGTGGCTCTCCTTGTCACACAGTCTGGTAGGCGGCAGGCTGCCTCATCCCTCAGAGGGATTAGCCCCTGCTTTATTAGCCCCCGTGTGCATGTGGCTGCTGCCTGCTGGGTGCTCAGAGGTGGAGTGAGCCACGAGGGCGAGAGCCCTGGAGGTGCCCCGGGCCTCATTGCCATGCGACTCCGGGTCACCGAGTCACCGAGCTGAGGTCCTGCTCTGTCCACAGATAGGGCCTGTCTGGGTTACTAATTAGCTGTTTCCACTTCCAGACTTTCTCTCTTAAAAAAATATATATGTGTGTATATATATATATTTTTATTGATTTCAGAGAGGAAGGGAAAGGGAGAGAAAGAGATAGAAACATCAATGATGAGAGAGAACCATTGATCAGCTGCCTCCTGCATGCTCCCTATTGGGGATTGAGCCTGCAACCTGGTCATGTGTCCTTGACCAGGAATTGAACCTTGACTTCCTGGTTCATAGGTCCACATGCAATCCCTGAGCCACATTGGCGGGGCTTGTTGTGTCCTCCTTGCTCCTCTCAGTGCCTTCTGTAAGCATGTTTGAGCATCTACCGTGTGCCAATCTCCCAGCTGGGGCTGCAGAGATGGGTGTGTCCCAGTTCCCACCTTGTGGGCTCTCCTGGGAAAGGAGGAGTTTGGGGGTGACCGTGGAGCCGGCTAGGGGTGGGCAGTCGGCCCGAGGAGAAAAGGGGCTTCCCTGGGGGTGGGCGCACAGAAGGAGCCGTGGGGCCTTTCGGCCTCAGCGCAGAGTGTGGAGAAAGGACACGCAGCATGCGTGTTTTGATATAACTGAAGCCTGAGTCGGGGGAGAGCTCATCCCAGGCAGTCGACAAGGGCCAGGGAGCTCCTTTTGTACCGGGAAGCACAGAGGTCACCATATGTGATGGTTAAAAGCCAGGACAGGCCCTAACCGGTTTGGCTCAGTGGATAGAGCGTCGGCCTGCGGACCGAAGGGTCCCAGGTTCCATTCCGCCAGGGGCATGTGCCCTGGTTGTGAGCACATCCCCTGTGGGGTGTGTGCAGGAGGAGGCTGATCGGTGTTTCTCTCTCATCGATGTTTCTAGCTCTCTATCCCTCTCCCTTCCTCTCTGTAGAATTAATAATTAATAATAATAATAATAATAATAATAATAAAATAAAAAATAAAAAGCCAGGACAGACCAGCCTGGGCTTGAATCCCACTCGACCGCTAATCGGTGGTGTGGCCGTGGGCAAGTGATTTTATAAAACTGAGGATAACAATATTTACTTCACAGGACTGGTGCAGACCAAATCGTGAATATTTAGAGAGTGCTTATAATACAGCCCATGTAGAATTACATAAGTTCGTTAAACACGAATGTTCTAAACCGAGCAATTAGGACTTTACATCATACTCAGAACATATTCTCTGACGAACAGCGTGTAACGGTCCCTCTACTGCTGTACAATGGGATTCATGGACGGTGTAACCTTTCTACTCACATAACCTTTAAGAGTTGTTACAGCGCCCTCATTGTGGATAAAGGAGGGGTCTTTAAAAAAGCAGTTAATGTTAAAACAATGGTTTTAACCTATCCTCGTTCAGGGGCAGCCGCCTGAGGAGGAGCATCTCTGGGGAAGGTGGGGTCGGGGGTTCGGGGAGCAGCAGCAGGGCAGAGGCGCTGCTAGTCTGTCCCCACGTCACGGATGGGGGTTCTGAAATCCTGTGCAGCTTACAGTGCCGGACAGGGCAGAGAGGAACCCCCCTTCGTCTGCCTGACGGACATTAACACTACGCAGAACCACGTGTGGATGGTAAAGTGAAGCGGGCCCCGGGCTCAGAGACTGTCCTCATCCGCACGGATGTCACTGGAAAGTCACGCAGGACAGGAAGACGAGACAAGTTGCATGGGGTCATCCAGATATGGGTTTGCATCTATGCTGGCTCCAGCCCATCGCATCCCTGCCGACCGGAGGCTGCCCACAGGTGTCCGTGATGACCTTTGGTGCTGAGCGGCAGGCGGACTCAGCTGGCAGGGTCAGCCCCGGCTGGCAGTTGGCAGCTTCGGAAGCTCTCCCCACGGAGGCTGGGCTGGAGGCAGGGACACTGGTATGCGGGGCAAGTGTAAGGTCTGCAAAAGAGGTGATGAGCGCCTTACGCATGTCCGCGGGGAGAAAGAAGACAGGGGCTGCCCTGTCCGGTGTGGCTCAGTGGATAGTGCATCGGCCTGCGGACTGAAGGGTCCCAGGTTTGACTCCGGTCAAGGGCATGCACCTTGGTCTCGGGCACATCCCCAGTGGGGAGTGTGCAGGAGGCAGCTGATTGATGTTTCTCTCTCATTGATGTTTCTAACTCTCTATCCCTCTCCCTTCCTCTCTGTAAAAAAATCAATAAAATATATTTAAAAAAAGAAGAGCAGGGGCTGAGGGCAGGGTCAGGATGTGGACTCTTAAGTGTGGGACCTGCTCCACTGGCAGAGGCCTTTCCCGCGGGGGTGGGGCACACACACACTCTCCCTTCATTGTCTCCCAGCTCTTGGCGGACTTACTGTCCTCATTTGGAAACAACCTCTGCTGTCCAGCCGCCGGCCCCCTCCATCCCTAGCATCACTGACCACGTTACAGACCTGTAACAGCACAGCGTCTTCCTTCTCTCCTCACTCCCTTACTGCCCACCTCGCCGCCCTGCTGCCTCCGGCTCCTGCTCCCACCGCTGCTCGGACACTGCCCAGTCCAGGGTTCCCCGTGGCCACCTCACCATCACACCCTGGTTCTTAAACCATCACACCCTGGTTCTCACCATCACCCGGAGGCCCGGTGACAGCGCGGGGCCAGGCCCTACCTGTGGTGGGGTGATTCTGTGCTCTCAGCCAATCCCCAGGGGACAGTGGGGGTCCAGGGGCCGCACCCTGAGAGCCCCCCAGGAGATCAGGGTCCGGGACACCCTCCACACCCCTCGCCGTCGCAGGCTTCCTTTCTAACATCCTCGGCCCATGGCCACATCCTGTGCCCTGAATACGGCGACAGAGGTCTCACCTTGGCTCGCCTGACGCTCTCCCGGGGCTGCCCTGGCGCACTCCTCCTCTGCCCGGGGACCACCCACTCACGTGTTTCTCAGGGCCCAGCCCCGGTGTCACTTACTTTTTGACAAGGTCTCTCTCTCCCGTCACTTCCCTTTACATTCCCATACCTCCAGGAAGAGATTGCTCACATATCTGTTCAGTCATCCACTTATTAAGTTGAGTAGCAGATGACTGGGTCATAGTCCTTGTCCTTCAGATGCGTATAATTCCTTAAGGAAGGAGAAGGCCTTCAGAAAATCCGCAAGTGTCGGGGAGGCCGTGGAGAAAAGGGAGCCCTCGCACACTTTTGGTGGGGTTGTAAGTTAGCGCAGTGGTGATTCCGCAAAAAAAAATTTTTTAAAAACAGAGCTGCCATTCGATCCAGCAATCCCATTTCTGGGTACGTGTCTAAAGGAAACGACAACACTGCTTCCTACCCCTGTGTTCATTGCATCATCACTTACAATAGCCAAGATGTGAAAGCAGCCTAGGTGTCACTGGCCAGTGAATGGGTCAGAGAGGATGTGGTACGTGTATATGGTGGAATGTGACTCAGCCATTGGCGACAACATGGATGGGCCTTGAGGGCCTGGTGCTCAGTGCTGAGCGGAGTGTGAGCCCGCAGGAGGGGCCTCGCTGAGCCTCGCCGGCCCCCCTCTGCCTGTGCCGCTGGCTCGCAGTGGGGCTCAGTCCTCCGCCTCTCCGAGCCCACTCGCTCACACTGCCACGTCCATGGCTCCTCGGGCTTCACGGTGTCTGAGCCAGCTGGGGTCTTCACCTGGAGGCTGCCAGCCTGCGTTTCTAACCAGCTGCCCGGTGACGCCGACGCTGCTGGTCCGCGGACAGCAGTTTTCGTAGGACGGTTGTCGCTTACGATGGACAGTTCTCAGTCGGACGCTGTGCTGTGAGCATGGGACTGAGCTCAGAGACCAACAAGAGACAGGCATAGTGAAGTGGAAGGGCGTATGTGTTCCATACCAGGCTCTGTGCTCACCCCTTTCTAGAAACCACTGCTGATGGATCTGCACACACTCCTGAGACATGAGGTAGGAACTAGGCTGGTTCTGATCTTTCGGAAGAAATACCCACAGACCCCGGGGGCTGGGCTCCCCTGACTCTGGAGGAAGGTGGCACAGACCAGTGGCACGGCGCCCAGGGCAGCGCCGGCAGGATGCTGCCTCATTAGTCTCGGGGCTGCAGGCTCGCCTGTGCTTCCGGAAGGGTCCTCCCTGACCTTGGGATGTGAAGGGAGGAACCTCAGAGCGTGGAGCGGGAGCTGACTCCTCGTCCACCTGCCAGGCACGCACCGCGTCTCCAAAACGCCTCTCTCTCAGGCTTTCCGGCATGTCACAATATTTTGACACAAGAAGGAAAATAAGAACGGAAATGCTTTGAAACAGTCCCTTGGATTCTTGTCCTCAGAGACCATGTGACCGAACTGAAGTTTAGTCATAGGGTTCCAGTTTAACGTATGCAGTTACTATAGCAATTGAGGTTTCCTTAGTAACTAGCCGTTGCAAAAATAATCTGGCCCCAATTAGTAATACATTTTAAAGCTCCTTCTGCCCTACACCTAGCAGCCCAGAGTTTTTGGCCAAGGACCAGATGATGCAGGGAGTGTCCTGTGCACCCACACAGAGAGAGTTGCATGCAGTTGGGTGAACTGGGCTGGAAAGCAATGGAAAGGGCTAGTCGTCTTAAGTATCGTAGGAACCCAACCTGGAAAGTCGACTGGCTGGCAGGCTGATGTGAATGAGTTTGCCAATGGCGGGGGGGGGCGGGGCTTTCTGGTAAGCCCCGCCCTAGGTCCAGTGTGCCCCCGAGGTGATTGTGTCTGAAGAAGGGATCAGGCAGGAGACTGGGCTTGGTCCTCGAAAAGAGGAAGCGACCGGTGGGGCGTGGGACCCCACCGGGGTTTCTTTCGTGTCCCTGCGAGGGATGGCCGTGATGGCTGCAGCAGCCGGCAGGCGTGAGCGTTCAGCAGCCCCTCTTGCGGAGTGTCGCCTGATTCACCAGGCGTGCCCTCCGCTGAGCCTCCGCTTCGAGCTGCCCTCGCGGTCAGGGCGCCGGGTGTCCGATCCTGCTGGCGCCTCCGCTGGCGGAACCCTCTCGGCCATTCGGAAGGGTGGTCCCCGAGTGGCCAGCCTGCCCCGGTGTCGGCCTGCGGCCTTCGGAGGCTGCAGGTGCCTTGGCACGTGGGACTCGGGCCGGATGCTGCCTGTGCACTCCCAGCGGTAAGCGAGCCAGCGGCCAGCACTACCCGGGGAGGCCCGGGACCAGCCGAGGGCACAGGCCTTGGTCTGGAGCCCGACACTGCCCGGCAGGGGTTGCTGGGGACAGCCTTGGCACCCCTGGCCTGGCCTCCCTTCCCTCCAAGGTCCCTGCCTGGCCCTGGCTCTCTTTCTCAGCAGGTCTCCAAAGGCCAAGTGTGAAGAGGGATGGAAGTGGGTGACGGCTTTCCTATTAGCGTTCTAGGACAGTGGTCGGCAAACTGCGGCTCTCGAGCTTTCCTCTGTGGAAGCTGCATGGGGCGTGGGGACTCCAGGGCGAGTCCCGGGAGATGCGTGAGACACCTCCTGGAGGTACATTGTACCGTGAAAAGGAATGTTTTTTCTCTGTCACCTAAAAGCAAGGGAGCCATTAGATTGTTCAAGCAGGGAAAGGATGTGGGCAGATCTGTGCTGTCGCTGGGTCCCCCTGGAGGCCACGTGAGGCAGGGGGAGCAGGCAGGAGACGGGGAGAGGTGGTGAGGGCCTGAGTGGGGAGGAGATGGAGGGAGGGCTGTGGGGTGAAGTCCGGTCCCTCTCTCGGAGCCGTGCTTTGGTGGCGAAGCCTGGGGGTGGGGCTTGAACAGCCGTGACCAGGGCCGTGTGGCACCTCTTCTGACCTCCCGCTTTGCTCTGCAGTGACCAAGCTGCAGGTGAGCAAGTCCAAGAGGACCCTGACGCTGGTGGAGAACAGGCCCATCCAGCTGAACTGCTCCGTCAAGTCCCAGACCAGCCAGAACTCCCACTTCGCCGTGCTCTGGTACGTGCACAAGCCCTCGGACGCCGACGGCAAGCTCATCCTCAAGACCACGCACACCTCCGCCTTCGAGTATGGCACCTACGCCGAGGAGGAGGGCCTGAGGCCCAGGCTGCAGTTCGAGAGGCACGCGTCCGGGGGCCTGTTCAGCCTCACCGTCCAGAGGGCCGAGGTCAGCGACAGCGGCAGCTACTACTGCCATGTGGAGGAGTGGCTGCTGAGCCCCAACTTCGCTTGGTACAAGCTGGCGGAGGAAGTTTCGGGGCGCACAGAGGTCACGGTGAAGCAGCCAGGTGAGCCGAGGGGGTGCGACCACCCAGCCCAGGGGGTTTAGCGTGGAGAGGCCTGCACAGGGCCCTGGGTCCACACTGGCCATGGGTGCAGGCATACAGGCCATCTTCCTGGCACAAGGTGGGCCGCACACTTTGCCTGCAAGGGGTTCCCAGCGCCAATGGCAAACTCAGCATCCTCATCAGGGAGAGGCCCAAAGGGCGGTTGTGGTTGGCAGGACGTGGCAAGGCAGGATTCTGGCAGCTCCCTCTCTCTTTCGAAGTTTGCAGCTCGCACCCTGGATCCTGGGCTGGGACAGCTTTCATCCTTGGGATCCTGCCCAGGAGACATTTTCCGGGCTCTCTCACCTGCTGCCTTACCTCCTGTGCCAGCCCAAGAGGAGAGCTTCTAGTCTCCAAACCTGTGGGGGCAGCCCGACCCGTGGCCTCTGACCTATGCCAATGCCTCCAGGGAGGGAGCGCTCACCACCCCCCAGGCCTCAGCTCCGCCTTAGGGCGCCCTCCTTGTTGAATGTCCCATCCCCATCATCTCCCTCTCAGGTTTCAGATATGCCCTAGATTCTAGATAGGGGTGTCGAACTCAATCAGAGAAGGGGCCAAAATCTAAAATCCAGCCTAAATTGCGGGCCGAATGGTTTACTGAACAGTCATAAACTGTCATTGTGATGGAAACGCAGCTGAGTGCAGTGATGACAGCGCGGTGCGGGCCACATTGCAAGGCCTGGCGGGACGGATTTGGCCCGCGGGCCTTGTGTTTGACACATGTGCCTAGAACAGGGGTGGGAACATCCGGCCCACAGGCCAGAGGAGGCCCTGGAAGTCACTGGGTCTGGCCCTGCCAAAGCATTAGCAGTGAGTTCAGTGAATGTTTGGCCAGTTACAGCAGGCTGGTTTTTAAGTTGATAATTGTGTATGGCCCATGAATGACGTGATAAATACCCAAATGGCCCTTGGCAGGAAAAAGGTTACCACCTCTGCTCTAGAACATTCCCAGAGAGGTTTGGGTCATCCCTTTCCGTTACAGTCATGCACCGCAAAGCGACGTGTGAGCCGACAATGGACCGCTTATATGATGGTCCAATCTATATATATAAAAGCATAAGTGACTGGATGACTGGAAGACGGGTTGGTCGCTATGACGACCACCAGGGGACAGACAATGCAGGAGCTGCCCCCTGGTGGTCAGTGCATTCCCACAGTGGGAACGACACTCAGCTGACAGACGGCCACCAGATGCTGGCAAACACTCACCTTGCATGCCAGAGCTGTGGTGGTAGCAGGTGTAGTGGGGCCAGGATGAGCGGGAGCAGCCTGGTACCCAGCCTGGGCTCGGGCTCCTCTCAGCTGCCTGCCGCTTCGCACACTGCTCTGTGCTGTGGACAGCGGGCTGGAGTCAGATGAGCTGGCGGGAAAGGCCAGGCTCTGGGGGCGCAGAGGTCCATTGATCCCCACAGGCCAGGCAGGGGACCTGTGCACCGGGCCTCTGGTGAGATTATAAAGGAGCTGGATCCCTGTGAGAAGCGGAGGGCTGTGTGGCTCTGGAGGATTTTTCTCTGACGGGAGCAGTGGGCAATAGAGTCCCTCTCTCTCACAGCACCTCAATGCTGATGCACAGTGACATCCCAGCCCGTTACCCATCACCCGTTTCAGACAGGGGAGCCTGTCAGCTCAGTGCTGCCGGTTTCTCATTCCCACTGGTCCTCACACCACCTGCACTGCCTCCTGACAGTCTGTCAGGGTGACCCACTCCTCACCCAGCAGTTTCTCCCCGATATTCCCAGCCCACATCCCTGCTCCGGGAGCAGCACTGGCCGCCTTGAGGTTCTCTTTCTGACCCTGTTAGAAGGAAGCAGGGGGAGGGCTTGTGGGGCAGGGCGTACGCCTGCGGGCTTCACAGTCCCTCCCCACTCCTCACTGACCCACCCAGAGCAGCTTCCGGCTCTGTAGGGGCTCCATTTAGGGCATGTACCCCATATAGGTGCATCCTTGCTCAGCTTTATTTCTACTGCACCTTTTCTGTGTTTGGGCGCACCAGCACTCCCCGTTGCCTGACAGCTGCCTACAGTATTGAGCACAGGAGCAGGCTGAGCAGGCGTGCAGCCCGGGCCACACCCCAGAGCCTAGGTGTGCAGGAGGCCACACTGACGAGGTGTGTGTGAGCGCACTCCGATGTTCGCACAGTGACAAGGTCGCCTGAGGACACTTCCTCAGAGCGTATCCACGTCGCTCAGTCGCGCGTGGCCCGTCCATCTCCCCTTCTTGTTAAAGCAGCTCTGGAACAAGCACGTCCAACTCACAGGCTCACACGGGCCACATAAACAAGATCTACGTGTATGTGGCCGCAAGAACACAAAAGCTTCCGTTTTCACAGAGACGTAGCTTTATTTCGATAGAGACATTCTGAATACAAAGGACTGAAATAAATGAGTCATCGTTAACATAAAATAATAGAACATTTTAATAAAAATGAATGTTTTTTTTTTAACATTAACTTTCCAGACACTGAATAACTTGCCCAACCTAATAAGCATAACGCAAATAAACCAATTTTTCTTGCTCTCCAAAAGCAAAATATTTCCTGTTGTGTACACCAAACAAGTCAGTCCGAGACTAATGCCGTGGCCATCGGCTGCTAAAATATTTGCTGCCGGTATCGGTGGAGAGAAATGTGTGCCGGTGGGTCAGGGAAATGAATGCAACATGATTATAGTAATCAGTCAGCGAACGTCGTAGTTCGTTATTAATAATTATATATAATGGGATATTGTAAAAATTAAGTTACGAAAATTTTATTGAAACATTTCTTAAAACCTTTCTATTGGCTGGGCTGCAAAAATACTCATTGTGGGTCACGTGTGGTCCGCGAGTTTGACATGCTTGTTCTAGGACTTCTCACGTAAGGTGGCCCCGAGCGCTCTCTCCAGCCCTCCTCCCTGCGGGCTCTACAATTGGTTGTCACTGTCCTTCTGGAAAGGGTGCTGTGTGGGCAGCCGGAGTCCCATCTCCCTGCCTTTTCTTCTGCTGCCCTCTCCCCTGGCATGCCCCTGTCCTGTTCTCTGTCATCACCCCATTCCCAACACGTCACTCAGCACCACCTCCAGGAAGCCTTCCCTGATGCCTCCCCTATCACCAGGGGTTTCTTACAAAACACATAGCACAACAAGTGTGTGCTTGCGCACACACACACACACACACACACACACTATACGGTAAGCACTTTGAGGTCAGGGCTGTGTCTTTGTGTCTTCAGCCGTTGGCATGGCCCCCTTCGTAAATATTGTTTGACCAAGGAATGAATGACCTTTGACTGTCCTCGCAGCCTGGAACACATTGACCGTGGGTGTCCATTTATCTCACTCTTCCTCAGAGAGGTTGGCTCTTTTTAACTGAAACAGCACTCTGGGCACCCTGTGTCCCCTTCCCGTCCCTGCTCACTTACCTGTGTGTAGACAGGTAATGATGAGCACGTAGGCCTAGTTACACTTAGGGACATTCATGGATTGTCAGTTATTACGTGTCACATACTCGTCGTTGACATGCTTGTGTCTCCCGCTGGGCAGGAGGTCCTTGGTTTTCTGCCCCACTCTGTCCCACGGCCTGTCTCCCAGGAGCCCGAGGCTCGGCACCTGCCGTTCAGAAGGCACAGGGAGAGGGTTCCAAGTCCAGGCGTGGCTGACCCTCCTGTTCCTCGGCTGCTGTGTTTCTAAAACGGCCCAAACCACAGGAACTTGCTATGCTGACCCTCTGCTGCTGCCCTAGGAAGGAAGCTCCGGGCCAGTTGCCTCCGGGTACTTCCCGGGCCCTGTGTCCTGCCTCCCGGGCCAGTCCCAGGGGCTTTTGAAAACAGAAGTTGGAAGTGGTCGTTGGGCCCACAGAGGCTCCTGCAGGTTTCTGTTCTTCCTGTTCCTCTTACTTTCTGACCCGGCTCCCCGCTGAGAGCACACAGGCTGCCTCGGAAGTCTTCTCTTCATCACCCTCCGCCCTTTCCCTTTTCTCTGTGCCGAAACCAAGAGGTTCCCTGCAGATCCTAAACTTTTTTTAAACACATTTTTACTGATTTCAGAGAGGAAGGAAGAGGCAGAGAGAAACATCAGTGATAAGAGAATCATTGATTGGCTGCCTCGGCACACCCCCTATTGGGGATTGAGCATGCAACCCGGGCATGTGCGCTTGAGCGGAATCGAGCCCGGGACCCTTCAGTCTGCAGGCCCACGCTCCATCCACTGAGCCAAATGGCCAGGGCCAGGTCCTAAATCTGTCTCGGGTTCGACAAGAATCCATACGGCCTTTCGAACTGCCCCAGTTCACCTACTCTGAGTCTCGGCCTCAGGCGGGGAACTCCCGGGATAAATTTAGGATCTGGGAGTTTTTCACTTAAGGCCGAGACTCAGAGCAGGCGAACTGGGCAGTGCGAAGGGCTGTACTGATTCTTGTCCAAACACAGATAAATCTCATATACAGGGAATGTTAACACCGAACAGAGCTCACGGGACAACTGATGAGGACAGCACATCCCGTTCCCCCTTTTCCAGTGAGATTTTTTTGGTTTGAATTTTTTTTTTCCTGGTTCTAGTTCCCCTCCCCCCCTTTTCATTTTCTGTTGAGAAAGAATACAGAAGCACAAAGAAGAAAATAATCTTTCAACCCAGAGTCACCAGAGAGAAGGGGGTGGGGGGAGAGAGAGAGAAAAAGATATCTATATATCGACCTATCTATATCTATCTATCTATCTATATATAGATCTATCTATATCTATATAAATATAGATATCTATCTAGATCTATAGATAGATAGATAGATAGATAGATAGGTAGGTAGGTAGATATGTGTTTTGGAGAGACTGCTCATTTAAAATGTCTTTTTCTGTTTTTAATTTTTTGAACTTTCAATTACAAAAGTACTGGTGTGTGTTGTGAAATATCCTGACAGTTCTGAGGTGTAAAGGTAAAAGGTGAAGCCGCACGGCCCTCCCCTCCCTCGGGTCCCTCCGGAGGGCCCTCCCCGGCCTCGGTGCACGCACAGGCTCACGGCCTTGCGATGCCCCCCGGGCCTGTGATGAAGGGATGCGGGTGCTGTGGGCTGTGCGTCGTCAGTGACAGTTCCCACAGGCTGACTCTTCCAACCCCAGGTCCCTCGGTGTCGGCTTCCTGCCATCCGGTCTGTTGTGTTCCCACCTTGAGAGGAAACCGTGTGGGGTCTTTGCAGAGAGAGTAAGAACTGGGATGCTCAGGGCCAACCCAACACCATATAAGCTGTGTTTCCTCTTCCAGGGTCCACAGCCCCGCATGCTCCCTCCGTGGGGCCAGTTTTCAAAAGCTCTTGCTCAGCCCGTGGCTCAGTGGTTGAGCATCTGCCGAGGAACCAAAGGGTCAAAGTTCGATTCCCAGTCGGAGCACATGGCGGGGGGTGGGCTCAGTCTCCAGGAGGAGGTGTACAGGGGGCTGCCAATCAATGATTCTCCCTCATCGTTGATGCTTCTCTCTCCCTCTCCCTCTCCCTTCCTCTCTGAAACCAGTAAAAATATGTATTTTTTTTTGTATTTTTATTTAAAAAAAATATATTTTATTGATTTTGTACAGAGAGGAAGGGAGAGAGATAGAGAGTTAGAAACATCGATGAGAGAGAGTCATTGATCAGCTGCCTCTTGCACACCCCCTGCTGGGGATATGCCCGCAACCAAGGTACATGCCCTTGACCGGAATCGAACCCGGGTCCCTTCAGTCCCCAAGCCGACGCTCTATCCATTGAGCCAAACCGGTTTCGGCAAAATATGTATTTCTTTAAAAGTAAAATAAAAACCTCTTGCCCGGGGAGGGGTCTCACCAGGCCCTCTCCCGTCCTTTCCCAGCCACCTGCCCTCAGCCCTACGCCGCGTGGCCCGCTGTCCCTGGGACGTGCGGCCACCCGCACGCGTCGTCTCGGACAAGAGGGCGTGCGTGCTCGTCCCCTGCTCGGCCTCCGAGCTGATGAGGGTTGTACGTGGGGAGAGCGGCCACGGTCACATTGGACTCCGTAAAACTCGGACACTCGGGCGCACGCTCCAGAACTCCAACACACGGGGGGGCCACGCGTGAGACAGGCTTCCTCGAACGGAGGGCGCCCCTCACCCGTGCCCGGAGGGGGCGCCTGCGGGCGGCCGGCTGCTTTCTGACCTCTCTCTCCCCTCGCTCCGCAGACAGCCGCCTGAGGCTCAGCCAGGCGCAGGGGAACCTGTCGGTCCTGGAGACGCAGCAGGTGCAGCTGGAGTGCGTGGTCCTGAACCGCACCAGCCCGGCCTCCCAGCTCGCGGTGGAGTGGTTCGTGTGGAAGCCCAACCACCCGGAGCGGGAGGCCGTGGCCCGCCTGAGCCGCGACGCCACCTTCCGCTACGGGGAGCAGGCGGCCAAGAACAACCTGAAGGGGCGGCTGCACCTGGAGAGCCCGGCCGCGGGCGTGTTCCGGCTCTTCCTGCAGAACGCCGCCGTGCAGGACAGCGGCACCTACAGCTGCCACGTGGAGGAGTGGCTGCCCAGCCCCCGCGGCCTGTGGTACAAGCGGGCGGAGGGCACGGCCGGGCAGACGGCCGTCACGGTCACACGGCCAGGTGAGGGTTCCCGTCCCCGGGCCTTCCCCAACTCCCCCCTCCCCTGTGCGTGCGGATCACCCGCGCTGAGTAATGTCAAGTCCGTCCGTCCCTTGTCTGCAGTCACACGTGTGCGTGTTCACCGCTTGCGTGTGCGTTCAGTGTTGCCTCCGTTTCCCCCCCCCTCGTGCAAGGCACGTCTGGCTTGGGCCTCAGGGGACTGACTCTGTTTCTTCACGAGGCTGTCGTTGGACAATGAACGATTCCAGCGCGTGGAATGTCTCCTTGTAAAGAACACATTCGGGCTTGGGCAAGTGGGGGATGTACAGGAATCGGGAAACAGGAGCCAGGGGGTTCCAGAAAGGAAGTTGACGGGGTTTCGGTGGGAAAATGGACTCCGGTGCTTCCGGTAGAAAAAGAGGGGGTCCATGCAGCCTGCGCCCTCTCGCTGCCGAGCAGCGTCACTGGTGCGAGTGACCAGGCCTGTGGCCTCGGGCTTCTCTTGTCTGTCTCGCTGGTTTCTGACGCACCTGAAAACACACCATTCCAGGGGCTGGTGATGGTGACACGTTTAAACACGCAATGAAAGGGGACTTGGAGCGGTTCCTGTGCCCGCTGCCATCATGTCACCAGTCACCCGCGTCCCAGGGGCGTGGCGGAGCCCCACAGAAGCAGTGGGAACCCCAGCCTTGTGTTCGCCGGCGAGCGACGTTAAGCCAATTCATTGAAAGCCCGGGACAGTCCTTGGGCAATGCTCCGATTTGGTCTTCGTCCAAGGAGACTCCGGCGTGGTCTCCGCTGCTTCTGTTGATGCTGCGCTGGCATCTTTCTCACGCGCTTCATAAACAGCCTTTTAGGAGCTGGGGAGAATGGTTTGTGTGGAACCTACCCCCGTGAGCCTTAAAAACAGCTGCAAAACGAAACAGATCGGGGCTGCCTGACGGTGTCTGAGCCGTGACTCACCTGGTGGGGCGCCTCCCGAGCTGCGGTGTCTCAGTCGGGGAGACACTGCCTGTGTCATCCTCCGAGGGTGGGGGTCCCTGCTCTTTGGTGTCTGTGGTTTGGCTTCTGTCCTTGGAGAATGTTCTCCTCCTCGGGGTCACGGTAAGGTAGGCAGCAATCTACACGCACACGGTGCAGATGCAAAGGCTGCTGGGGGCGAATTCGTCTCCCGGGGCCCCCAAGACCAACGAGCCCGGCCCTGATGGCTGAAAACACTGAAACCCTTCTCTGTCGGTTCTGGAAGCTGGAAGTCCGAGGTCAGGGTGTCCCCAGGGCCGTGCTCCTCGGATGTTTCTCCTGAGGAATCCGTCCTGCCCTCTCTCCCCAGCTCCCCGGGCCCCAGGTGTCCCTGGCCTGCAGCTGTGTCACTCCAGCCCCTGCCTCCGTTCTCCCTGTCTTTGTGTCTCCGTGTGTCCTTCCCTCCTCCTCCTCCTCTTCTTCTTCTTCTTCTTCTTGTTCTTGTTCTTCTCTTTCTTTATATTGTATTGACTTTTTACAGAAAGGAATAGAGAGGGATAGAGAGTCAGAAACATCGATGAGAGAGAATCATCGATCAGCTGCCTCTTGCACACCCCCCACTGGGGATGTGCCTGCAACCAAGGTACATGCCCTTGACCGGAATCTAACCTGGGACCCTTCAGTCCGCAGGCTGACGCTCTATCCACTGAGCCAAACCGGTTTCGGCGACTTCTTCTTTTTAAAAATATGTTTTTATTGATTTTAAAGAGAGAGGAAGGGAAAGGGAGAGAGAGGGAAACATTGATGTGAGAAACATTGATTGGCTGCCTCCTGCATGCCCCCTACTGGGGGTTGAGCCCGTAGCCTGGACCTGTGCCCTGTCTGGGAATTGAACCTGCGAACTTCAGTGCCACACTTGCCAGCGCCTCTCCCCTTCTTAGGAGGACCCCAGTGGCTGGATCTAGGGTTCATCGTAACTGAAGTGCATCGGCACAGACTCTGTTTCCAGTTGAGCCCCCATGCTGGGGTGCCCGGGGGACGTGAATTTGTGAGGGTGGGCGGAGGACACACTATTCAACCACTGCCAGGGTTTACAGTGACTGTAACTGCTCCCCTCACCCGATTCCCATACGCAGCCACGGTACCAGGTCTGTGAATCCTTGCACGGGCACCCAGGCAAACATAGACAGACATGCACGTCAGAATAAAATGCCGTCTGTTCCCCGTGTGCGTAGGGAACACAGCGCGCTGCCCTCCAGCGCTTTTCCCGGACCCTCTCCCATCTCCGCACATTGTGCCGCTCTTCCTCCCAGCAGGTGCGCAGCGCGCTGTTGTCTGGATGGACCACAGTGCGGTTAGTGGCGGACACTGAGCTTGTCTCGAGCAAAGACATTAAAACGGGCTCTTCTCCCTCCTGTGTCCCCGTCCCCCCAGAGGCCGCCCTGCAGGTGGACACGGTGGTCCCCAACGCCACGGTGACCGAGAAGGCAGCTTTCCAGCTCGACTGTAGCATCGTGTCCCGCTCCAGCCAGGACTCCCGCTTTGCGGTGACCTGGTATTCCCTGAGGACTAAAGCCGGGGGGAACACGGGCAGCCCTGGCCTGGAAGAACGGGAGGATGAGGAGGAGGAAGAGGAGGAGGACGAAGACGAGGAAGAGGACCCGGCGGAGCGGACGGCCCTGCTGAGCGTGGGCGCTGATGCTGTGTTTGGCCCCGAGGGCGGCCCCTGGGAGGGCAGGCTTCGCTTCCAGAGGCTGTCCCCCCTGCTCTACAGGCTCACGGTGCTGCAGGCAAGCCCCCGAGACACGGGCAACTACTCCTGCCGTGTGGAGGAGTGGCTGCCCAGCCCCCAGAAGGAGTGGTACCGGCTGACGGAGGAGGAGTCGGCCCCCATCAGCATCCAAGTGCTGGACACGAGTGAGTTTTCCCGATTTACAGGGGGGCAGTGGGCGGGGTGGGGCTGGGGGGAGAGGATGTCTCATTAGGTAATAACCGTCTGGAAGATAAAGATCACAGCTTGGTCATGGGTTCATGAGCTGCATTCTCACCTGTCCTGGGCATTTAGGATCTGCATACCAGTTTATGGAACTGCAGTGGTTCTCAACTTTTTTAATGCTGCGACCCTTTAATACAGTTCCTCATGTTGTAGTGACCCCCAACCATAAAATTATTTTTGTTGCTACTTCATAACTGTCATTTCCGATGGTCTTAGGCTCTGCAGCAGCGGTTTTCAACCTGTGGATCGTGACCATCGGAAAACACAGATATTTACTTTATGATTCATAACAGTAGCAAAACTACAGTTATGAAGTAG
Source organism: Pipistrellus kuhlii (assembly GCF_014108245.1). NCBI lineage: Eukaryota > Metazoa > Chordata > Mammalia > Chiroptera > Vespertilionidae > Pipistrellus > Pipistrellus kuhlii. The sequence continues at coordinate 10,636,620 of NW_023425523.1, forward strand.
CAACGACAATAATTTTATGGTTGGGGGGTCACCACAGCATGAGGAGCTGTATTAAAGGGTCACAGCATTAGGAAGGTTGAGAACCACTGGTATGAAGGCTGTCCCCATTCTTTTTTTTCTTTCTTTTTTTTTTTTTAAATATATTTTATTGATTTTTGTACAGAGAGGAAGGGAGAGAGATAGAGAGTTAGAAACATCAATGAGAGAGAGTCATCGATCGGCTGCCTCTTGCACACCCCCTACTGGGGATGTGCCCGCAACCAAGGTACGTGCCCCTGACCGGAATCAAACCCGGGACCCTTCAGTCCCCAAGCCGACGCTCTGTCCATTGAGCCAAACCGGTTTCGGCTGTCCCCATTCTTAGCGGCGGTAGGGGCGGGACAAGTGGACCTCCCGTGGGGTCGGGCGAGGTTTTCTGGAGCAGAAGCCGGCAGCCCGGGCCCTCGGCCCTCACTGTCCTGCCTCCCTCCCGGCCCTTCCAGGCTCCACCCTGCAGTCCGCCATCTGCTCCAACGACGCGCTCTTCTACTTCGTCTTCTTCTACCCGTTCCCCATCTTCGGCATCCTCCTCATCTCCATCCTGCTGGTGCGCTTCAGGAGCCGGGGCTCCGGCAAGAACTCGGAGGGGAAGAACGGGGTGCCCCTGCTGTGGATCAAGGAGCCGCACCTCAACTACTCCCCCACCTGCCTGGAGCCGCCGGTCCTCAGCATCCACCCCGGCGCCATAGACTGAGGGCCCCCCCCCGGGGACGCCGGCCCCCAGGGGCCGAGGGCTCCCACGCTGCCTCTCGCTCTGTGCTGGGACGGCAGACGGCACCCCAGACCCCGGACAGCCCTCCCAGAAAACTGTCCGACGCCAGATGTGTTCCCGGTCCCCGGCCAGCCCCGGAGGCAGCCTGCTGCCCGGGGGGCGGCCCCAGCGGGTGAGTGGTGTCCGGGCCGGCCGGTGTGGCCATCCTGGCGCATTAGGTCTCTTGTTTTCGTTCTTGGTGATGTAGCGAGCGGCGCCCGGTGCCACGCCCGCTCACCGGTAGAAAATAGGTAGACGTCGCAGGGGGCTCGCTCCTCCCGTAGGACGCTTTCCGAAAACCCGTGGTTTATTCGTTTTGGATTTTCGTAATGTTGTGGACGCCTTTCTCCTGCGGACGAGAGAAGGAGAGGCGGACCGTATAGGGCGAAGGAATCCCTGCCGAGAGAGACCTTTGCTTTTGCACACTTGAAAGATGCCACCGAGCGTTTTTTTGCTCTCTTCACTTGACTTGAACAATCGTGGGAAGCGTGGGCCCCGTTTGTATCTTAACTCTCCCCTCAGCTGGAGTTGTGGGGTTTTTTTGTTTGTTTGTTTTGTGTGTGTTTTTTTGCTCCAAGAACTGTGTCTGTGCGAGACAAACCCTGCATAAGCCCATTAGGAGGAAGGAGATGGCGGCCGGCCGGCCTGTTCGCCAGGGAGGCGGAAGCCGAAAGCCGGTGTCCTCCCGGCCTTGCCAAAAAATCCGAAACCTTTGTTGGAGGACAAGTCAAAAGCCCGCTCGCAGCATGGGATGGGGGAGCTTTCAGCAGCGACTGACCCGCAGGCCGGTCGGAGCCCGTGGGCAGTGAGTGGCGGGAGGACAAGGGCTAGCTGTTGGCTGATGCCTCCGCGGAGGGCAGTCTCCAGCTGGGAGCTGAGCAGGGGGCCTCCGTGCTGAGGTGCTTTGCCAAACTCTGAAGGGAAAGTGGCCAGTGAGTCGGGGAAGGGGACAGCAGCGCTGAGCTAAACATACCCAGAGGGCACTGGGCCCCGCCCTGCTCAGCCCCTTGCACAGCGGGCAGCCGCTGTCAGAGCTGATTTCGGGGAGCAGGCAGGAATGACTGCCTCCCTGGAGGTGTGAAGGCTGGGTTTTTTCCTCCTTCCTTTCCATTAGATGCGGATGTCTTTCCTCCTCACCATCGATCTCTCGCTGCTTCTCGCTGCCGCGCCCAGGGAGGTCCGCTCCGTCCTGTGTCACCCTCCGCCCTCTGCAGGAAGCACCACTGCCTTTGTTTCCCTTCCCTTCCCCAGGTCTTGTCCGCGGTTTAGGTGGCTTGGCGGTCCGTTGCGATGGCGGTGTTTTATTCAGATGCCCCTTGGATCCAACAGAGGCCAGTGTCACCTGCTGCCTCTCAGGCCAGAAGCCTGGCCCCAGGTTCACCCCTCCACAAGGTGTTTCACGCCCCGCCTTTCCCGTGTTTTGTGGGCCGGGGGTGGGGGGGGGATCGGCCTTTCTCGGTGAGCATACATCTCGAATCCCAAGGGGGTTCCCAGTTTGGAAAAAGCCAGCACGGATTTGGGCGCTAGGTCGGACCAGAGAGATCGCCGGGAAACCCTGTTCTGAGAGGCCCTGTGGGTGCTGATCCTGCTCTGGGCCTGGCATGCAGGTGCCCTGGGGTGCTCAGCAGGTGCTTTGCTGCGTCCCGGCTGAAGGGAAGCATTTCCGGACAGGCTCACACACACCTGCCCTCTGCGCCTTGCAGGTGCCCCAGGCTCCCCCCCCCCCCCCCCCCCCCCCGTGCTGCGTGAAGGTTATGTGGCGCACATGCTGCTCAGTGGTGAGGGAAGAAGGCACGCTTTTGCCCCATTTCAAGGCTGTGGGCTTTCAGTGGGAAATTGCTGACCTTTGACTTACAGACTGAGTCAATGAAGGAAGAAGACTCACGGGTCCTCTGTCTGAATGGAAAGATGCCAGAGGGCTGTCTGGGACCGGGATGTGCACCTGAGGCTTGAGTTGGAATTGATTGACAGCTGCAGAAAGCTGCTGCCACGTCATGACATAGGTGAAGTCATCGTGGGAACTTTGAAAGCAAAGAAACCGAAGCCAGTATTTTAATAATTGTTGTTGTTTATTTCCTGTGTCTTTTCTACGGGCTTGGGGATACCATCCAAGGGGGGAGCTTTTCCAGCTTTCTATGACAATCCCCAGGACCTCCCTTCTTTTGGCCATTTCTATGGAAATGTGGTGTCAGATGAATGGTACTGGTGCCCTCTAGTGGCTGGGAGACCTCATTGCACATTGCCGACCGGAGCTTTGAGACCAGGAGAGACCGCCAAATGACTTCTCTCCATCTACAATGTTGCATCAATGAACCCTACACTGTGCGAGGCCCCTCCCAGGACATGGATATGACCACACCCTCTTTGGCCGGGGTGTTTTCTGTAGCAGGTTTTCATATTCTTTTCAAACAATGGTTTCTCTGCGTTAGTAGTTAAAGAAGAAGAAAAGAGGCGGAGTAAGAAAACCGCCCATGCATGATGTAGAGAGCTGTTGATTTTGTTTTGTTTTTTTTTAAAGGAAAACTATTTGTAAGATGTTGCACTAAAACGTTTTATATACACTTCAGACACCTGTAATAAATTATGTTGAAAATATGGCTGGCTGCCTTTCCTGGAGCGCACCCTGGGGTAGCAGTGAGCTCTGCCCCCACATTGTCCTGCTAGGCTCAAGGTTCATGAATCTCGGCCTTCATTATCATGTACTGCCCCCAGCGTAAGCGGTGCCCTTGTGCACACGATACCAAAAAAGACAAAACCCTTTCTCAAAACACTTGATTGCCACCAGCTGAAAATGGATCATCGTAAACATATAGCTCTACCCTGACTGTGCAGGCTGCGCTGTGCAGCACACACCACACCAGAGGCCTGCGAGGCAGGTTTAGAACACAGAGCTTGTGACCTCTAGCTTCCTTTTGAGGGGGTGGATGAGGAAGCGGGCAGGGTGGGGTAAGAGGAAACTGATGGAGAAGAGCAGGAACATGAGACAAACTTCGTGGAGGGCCGTCGAGGGCCTCTGCAGCAAGACCGCACCATCTTTCTCAAGCTGGGGAGATACTCGGCAAGCATTTTCCAGGCTGGAGGAACGGCAGGAGCTATGCATTCCTGATCAGTGAGAGCACGCAGCACCACAGTCTCAGGCCCCCCGCACAACTGGAGTGCCGGGGCGTTGTCTGCAAAGGGAGGAGAAGGGCAGAGTGACGCAAGCCATAGCAGTGGCACATGACTAGTCAGAGCCCAGCTGTCAGTGTTTAAAGCACACCCCAAAATATGCCAGAAGGACCTAGATAGAGGGTATGAAGCGGAGGGAGGTGTTTTTCCTTTTTCTTTTTAAAACCCAAGCCCTTCCAGTGCTTTCCTCAGCTCCTTATCAACTTCCTGCAGCTGTGGGCTTGGCCAGCAGTTGAAATGTGACTTTATCCCTTGGGTACCCAGAGCGGTTCCATGTTGTCTTATTATTTTTCCTGCTTTTTTCTCCAAGGGCTCTCCCCCTATCCCTCAACCCCCACCACCTCAGTTTTTTTTAAATCATTTTTCAACTAGAGGCCTGATGCATGGAATTCGTGCAAGGGGCTCGGCCCTCACAGCCGCCCACTGGTCACTCTGGAAGGTTATTCTGGAAGGTCATTCTGCCATCGGTTTAATTAGCAAATTAGCACATTATTATATAGGATTACTCTTGACATACAACATAATTAATTTCAGGTGTGCTACCCAGTGATTAGACGTTATATTACTTACTAAGCAATCGTCCTGATAAATCTCATATCCATCTGACACCATTCAGAGTTATTAGAATAATGTTGACTATATTCCTTATGCTGTACTTTACATCCTGTGACTATTCTGTAACAACTGATTTGTACTTCTTAATCCCTTCACCCTTTTCACCCATTTCCCAACCCTCCTCTCACCTGGCCAACAGTCAGAATACCCTCTGTCTATGAACCTGTTTCTGTTCTGCTTGTTCCTTTATTTTGTTTTTTAGGCTCAATTTTTGATAGATATGTATTATTTATTTGTTATTTATATTTTTGATCTTCTTAAAGAAGACCCTTTAACATTTCATGCAATACTGGTTTGATGGTGATGAACTGCTTTAGCTTTTTCTTGCCTGGGAAGCTCTTTTTATGTGTTTCAATTTTATTTTTATCTTTTTAAATCCTTACCTGAGGATATTTTTCCATTGATTTTTTTTTTTTTTTTTTTTTTTTTTTTTTTTTTTTAGAATGGGAGAGGGAAAGACAGAAATATTGATGTGAGAGAAACACATCATTTTATTTTATTTATTTATTTTTTTGCCTCCTGCATGCATCCCGACTAGGGCTGGAACCAGGGAGAAACCTGCAACTGAGGTTGAACCCTGGACCTTTGGGTCCGCAGGCCGACACTCTATCCACTAAGCCAGTGTTTTTCAACCTTTTTTGGGCAAAGGCACACTTGTTTCATGAAAAAAATCACGAGGCACACCACCATTAGAAAATGTTAAAAAATTTAACTCTGTGCCTATATTGACTATATATAAAGTAATTCTCTTGAATAGGAATCAAATAAACACAAAGAAAGTATTTTATAATTACTTTATTATGAAATATTAAGTAAACAAAATAGTGAAAAATTATAAAATTCTTGTCTTGTCTGCACCTACGGCACACCAGGCAACATCTCGCGGCACACTAGTGTGCCGCAGAACAGCGGTTGAAAAACGCTGCACTAAGCCAAACCCACTAGGGCCGTGTTTCCATTTTAAATGATAACTTTGCAGAGTGGACTAATCTTGGTTGTAGCTACTTGTTTTTTTTATCACTTTGACTATTTCTTGCCACTCCCTTCTGGCCCAATAAAGTTTCTGTTGTGCAATCAGCTGACGGTCCAGGTGAATTTTAGAGGATGTTTATTAAAGCCCAGGACAGTGAAACAAGGAAGGGCCTAGGGATAACAGGAGGGGGGAATAGTGGGGAAATGGGGTTAGGCTGGGCTGCTGTGGCTCACTTAGAAGTCAGAGAAAAGGAGGCCTGGGAGACCGGTGAGGGTATTAGCTCAGGACAAGCTACCCTGGTGGCAATCTCATGGGGTCCGTTGCAGTTTAGGAGCGATGTGCCTGTGGGGGAAAGAAGTGGCCCTTCCTTCCCGGAGGGAGAGCACGCTGGGATCTTGTTTCCAAGTTGGGTGTGTAAGTGCCAATCCGCCCGTTGTTTATGAGTGAAGTGAATAGACAGTTCTGCAGGAGGCAAGAGGACTCTCCTGTCTGTAGGTCTAGGAGCAGCGATTTCCTGTGTTCTAGGACTTGCAGGCTTCCTGGGAGAAGTTCCAAGGCTGGCAAGAACGAGAGCCAGGGAACCAGAGAGCAGCACCCACCCCATGCTCCCAGAGCGGACAAAGGAGCTCCTTTCTGGACTTCTAGTCCAGGGCCATCTACAGTGACAGCAGGCCTCCGCTCACTGGCCCCAGGAGGAGAGCTATAGCCAGCCCTCCTTCGGTGGCAACGTAGGGCCTTTTGGCCATCTACCTGAGGCATTTCAGATCCAGTCTTTCTGAGCCACTACAGATTTGTGAAGTCAGCTGGACCAGGTACTTAATTGCTTCTGGAAAGGTTTTTTAAGAAAAGTATTTTTTAATTGGCTTCAGAGAGGGAGAGAGAGGTATTGATAGAAACATCAACGATGAGAGAGAATCATTAATTGGCTGCCTTCTGCACACTCTACCCTGGTGATCAAGCCTACAAGCCCAGCATGTGCCCTAACTGGGAATCGAACCGTGTCCTCCTGGTAGATGCTCAACCACTGAGACATGCCAGCTGGGCCTAGAAAGGTTTGATGGGAGCTCAGTATATTTCTCTCTCACTCTTCCTCGTCAGATGATTTTTTTTTTCTTCCCCAGAGAGAGTGAAAGGGAGGAAAAACAAACATGCTGTCAGAGAAACACATGGATTGGTGCATGCACCCCAGGGAGGGAATCCAATCTGTAATCCAGGTAGTGCCCTTGACTGGGAATCAAACCAGTCAAGGGCACTACCTGGGTGCAGGGGCAACGCTCTAGCCAAGGAGCACACTGGCCAGGGCAGCACGGCCTCTCTCTTAGGGCACTGCTCTTGGGTCAGGGGCGTGTCCAACCCAGGCAGACTTAGTGAACCATTCCTCACACGCCTCCGCTCTTCCACAACCGGCAGCATGCTGGTGTTTACTGCCTTCGGACAGGCCCTGACCCTGCAAGAGTTCCCCTATAACTCCCACGGGCGGACTGGGTGCTTTTCTCCCAAAGAAAGGGAGCTGAGAGGGAGGCTGGTGGCAGCAGCTGGTTCTGGGGGTAACCTGGTCTGGAATGGGGTGGATTTGAGGAGAGGGCACACCAATCAAGAAGATAGGATGGAGAGTTCCGTGGAGAGGAGATTTTGATTGGCCCAACAGTAAGGGAGCTGACCCTCCGCTTCGGGCCGGGAAGGTCCACAGTTGAGATGGAGGAAAAGAAGCGCCAAGAGGGAAACTGAGGCGGCCAGCCCCCGGGGCAGGGGTGGGGGGGTGGAGAGTGTTGGGGCTGGGGGGTCAGGCTTGAGGAGGATGAGGAGACTGGCGGTTAAGGGGCTGCATCAGTAACCCCCCGCTCAAGCTAGCAGGTGTCCGACATCTCCCGTTTCCTTGTTTTATTTTATTTTATTTTATTTTTTATTTTATTATTTTTTGCAGAGAGGAAGGGAGAGGGATAGAGAGTTAGAAACATCGCTGAGAGAGAAACATCGACCAGCTGCCTCCTGCACACCCCCCACTGGGGATGTGCCCGCAACCAAGGTACATGCCCTTGACCGGAATCAAACCCGGGACCCCCTAGTCCGCAGGCCGACGCTCTATCCACCGAGCCAAACCGGTTTCGGCCCGTTTCCTTGTTTTAATCGCGGAAGAAAGAGCGGCTTCAAGAGGCTGTGTCTGGTCCGGGGTCCCATGAGCTGAATACCTTGGCGGGGAAAGCAAGCTCCCCGCGGAGGAATCACGGGCTCCCGCACCTCCCGGTCCTTGGGCGGAGTCCTGTCCAGCACTCGGGGAACGGCTGTGGGAGGGGGAAAAGGCGGAAGCGATGCCTCTCGCCCCGCCCCTATAGCCCCGCCCCTGTAGCCCCGCTCCTGTAGCCCCGCCCCCGATAGCCCCGTCCAGCCGGCCCCGGCGCCGGATTCGCAGCGTGAGGACCATTTTTACACCATGGCCGCAGGCAGCGCCGCGGGAGCCCTCCTCCTGTCCATCTGGGTGCTCCAGCTCGGTGAGTGTGTCCTCCCCGAGCCCCGCGGGCCTGGGCAGCGCCGGGGCGCCCTTGGGTTCCACGACTCCGGGGCCGGCCGGGTCGAAGGTTGGGGTGCGAGGCCACTGCTGGTGGCCTCCTGGGCGGGGCTCGGGGTGCGGGTGCGGGTGCGGGTGCGGGTGCGGGTGCGGGTGCTGAGGGACGCCGCGACCCCGAGCCCGGCCCGAGAGCCGTGCTGCCCGGCGGCGCGCTCCCTCGGCCGGGCCCGGAGGAGCTGGGCGGCGGCCCCCGGAATCGCTTTGGGGCGGAGAGGGCCGCCTTCCTCGCGCTGCCCCGCTCCGGCCTCCTTCGCCCCTCTTTCCGGAGCTCCGCCCCCGCCCGGGGCGCTCGCCCCTTTCCCCCCGGTGTTCCTCCGAAGGGAGGGGGCCCTTTCTCTGCCTCGAGTGAAAGTTACAAGTTACTTCGGAGCCTGCGGGGATCGAAGGGGTGGCGCCGAACTTGAACGGGCTTTCTCACTCTCGGGGCCCCACCCACCGGCTTTGGCGGGCCGGCTCCGAAGCACCAAACACCCGGAGGGGGCGACTCTGAATGGCCCTGCGGTGGGCAGGGGGGGCAGGGGGAGAAGTATCGGTAGCGTTGGCCTCACTTAAAGTTTCCTAAGTAGGGCCTCTCCTCCCCGTCCTGGGGATGTGCCCGCCACCAAGGTCCATGCCCTTGACCGGAATCGAACCTGGGACCCCTCGGTCCGCAGGATGACGCTCTATCCACTGAACCAAGACGGTTCAGGGCTGAAATCACTTATCTTTTGAAACAAGGACTCAGTGAGAGGGATGGCATTTGAAATGTGGCCTTTGGGGACAGGTGGCTTGTGGACCTGCTGTGATTGAGAGAGCCGGTGAGGAAGGCAGGGCCCCGGGCAGAGGGGAGTGGACAGGTGAGCCTGGGCACGCGTGCCCACTCCAGCTGGAGACCCCATGGGGAGCCCGCAATGGGAGTCCCCGTGGGAGTTTAGATTCCCTTCTTCAGACAAAGGAGAACTCTTTCTGGGCCTGTCGGGCTCCGAGCCATGTGCTTAGGAAGCGTAAGCTGGCCGGCCGCAGGAAAGAGGAAGGACTGCAGAGGAATTGGAGGCAGGGGGCCCAGGGCAGAGGCCATCACACGGCCCCAAAGACCTGGGAGGGCTGCAGAGGCCGTGGCTGTGGGAGAGGGAGGAGACACAGAGCTTGCATGGTTGGAGTGATTCTTCCAGAAGAGCTGATATCTCTCCCTGGTCCCAGAAAGGCACTGCAGGTACCGTGGTTCAGACGTGCGCCCCACCCCTCACCTGAGTCATAACTTCTCTGAGTTACCTACCTTCCCTGTACCTCAGTAATTTCTTCCTTAAAAGAATAGTGACAGCATCAACTTCATAGAAAAATTGTGAACCGCTTTGTACAAGGGCCCAGGGATGTGGACGCAGCCAGGAAGACTCCCCTGGTTTTGAGAGGCGTATGTGGTAGTGGGGCGGAGGTGGGGAGGGGCAGTTAACAAGGAGCCAAGTAAATAGAGACGGGGTGGTGGTAGAGTTGACATTTAGGAAAGGGGAGGGGAAGTGGTCAACATTTCTTCTTGAGTCATTAAACCTCAGCCGCATTTAAAATCTTTAGAAGAGTTGCCACAATAGTACCGAGAAGCCCTAACCGATTTTGCTCAGTGGATATTGTCGGCCTGCGGACTGAAGGGTCCCAGGTTGGACTCCAGTCCTGGGCAGGTACCTTAGTTTCGGGCACATCCCCACTTGGGGGTGTGCAGGAGGCAGCTGATGGATGTTTCCCATGGATGTTTCTAACTCTCTATCCCACTCTTCCTCTCTGTGAAAAATCAATAAAATAAAAAATAAAAATGGTCTGGGATCCGGATGTAGGTCTGCACCCCAGATGGAGGCCTGAGTCCTGGGAGGGCAGTTAGGGCCAGAGAGGGAGGCCTGAGCCCTGGGGCAATCTGGTACTTCACGTGGTCATCTTGGTTATGGAATGGTGGTCTGGGTTACAGATGGAGAACTATATCCCTGATACAAGACTGGATTTTGTGTTTGAGTCCCAGGGCCCAGGGATAATATTCTCGGCCCCGCCGTAATGGTCTGGTACCTTGTTGTAGGTCTGAGCCTGGGAGGTAGGTCTGGGTGCTAGAGGGAGGTGTGGTCACTAGGGGGCTGTGGTCACTAGGGGGCCTTGGTGGCAGGTTTGGGTCAAGGGCACGGCCTGGGGATGATGCAATGGTGGTCTGGACTAGCCTGGATATTTAGACTCCAGTAAAGGGATAGGCAAAGCATTCCAGTCTGGGTCCCCTGGGTGGCCTTCTGGTCCTCCCCATAAAGGTCTGGGACCCGGCCACAACCGGTTTGGCTCAGTGGATAGAGTGTCGGCCTGCTGACTCAAGAGTCCCAGGTTTGAGTCCAGTCAAGGGCGTGTACCTTGGTTGTGGGCACATCCCCGGTAGGAGGTGTGCAGGAGGCAGCTGATCAATGCTTTTCTTTCTTTCTTTTTTTTTTTTTAAATATATTTTATTGATTTTTTTACAGAGAGGAAGGGAGAGAGATGGAGAGCTAGAAACGTCGATGAGAAACATCTGACCAGCTGCCTCTTGCACACCCCCTACTGGGGATGTGCCCGCAATCAATGTACATGCCCTTGACCGGAATTGAACCTGGGACCTTTCAGTCCGCAGATGGACGCTCTACCACTGAGCCAAACCGGTTTTGACTGATCAATGCTTTTCATCAATGTTTCTAACTCTCTCTACCTCTCCCTTGCTTTCTGTAAAAAATCAATAAAATATATTAAAAATATCTTAAAAAATAGTACTGTGAATACCTGTGCACTTTTCTCCTGGAATCACCAGTTGGTGACATTTTGTCACATTTGGTTTACATCTCTCTCTCTTTATACACACGTGTACTAAAATTTATTTTTACGTTGGGCCATTTGAGAGTTGCAGCTCTTAAGACACCTTACACCTACGGTATATATTTCCTTGTCTTCTAAGAAGCCCGGGGCTTTGGTAAGACACAGAACCACGTGGTGACAGGAAACACAGCTTCCCTGTTTTGTCCGAGAGCCCAGAATCCCAAGGAGACTCGCCCTGCATTGGGAAGGCATGCCCTTTCCACCCCCTTTGACCTGGAACTGTTGCCAACCTGTTCCTTTGTTTCTTATTTCCGACATCACCGTTTTCAAAGGGTCCGAAGGGGTTATTTCATAAAATGTCCCTCGGTTTGGATCGTCTCTGTCCTCGTGATCAGATACTTTCTCGGACGGGGATTTTTATGTGTGTGTGTGGAGCGGGGGAGGGGGCTGGGAATTCTTATGGGTGTCTTGGGCCCTCAGCGCATCTCATCTGTGTGGCAGGTGCAGTCCGGTTGCCCCGTTCTGGGGACTGTTAACTTTGGCTATTTGGTTAAGGTGAGTTCACCAGGCTTCTCCCGGGTAGAGGCACCGCTCCCCTCTGTACATAGTCCGTGACTTGTTAAGTGGCATTTTGAGATCGTGTGATTATCCCGTTTCCCAACAATCTTTCACGCACGGTTTCAGCAAACAGTGGCGATTCTTTGTAGCTGGCAAGTCCCCGTGCCCGAGTCTCTTTATACACGATTGACATTCTTCCCTTTGTCTCTTCGTGGATGTTTGCTACATGGCATTCCTGTAGGCTCGGCGACCTCAGATTTGCAAGTGGGACTCCCTCAAGCTTCAGTGTCCTTAAAAACAAAACAACAACAACAACAACAACAAAAACTTTAGTGTCTATTTGCCACGTTTCCAAGAGTTTTTGAGTACTTACTTCCTTTCTGGCCCAGAAAGATTCTGGACTCCTCTCCCGCCTCAGCCTCGGAATCCGTAGAGTCCCTCGTCCCATTCCGTCAGGGAGGGGACTCAGAAATCACGCTCTGAGTGCTGGGGGCGCCCGAGGGGCTGGACCCCTGGCTTCCAGGCCCTGCCTGGGGTCAGAGCCAGGAAACAGTTTTCACAAAGTGGTGGGCTTGTCGTGTTGCCACTAAGGCTGACCCAATAATTAGATTCTTCTTCCCCTTTTCCACCTTTGCATCTTGCTTCTCACAGTGAGAACTCTATTCTTAGTAGCATCAGTATATTTTCCTAATCTATATTAAACACGAAATTCTTTGATAATCACTATGCCAATACCACTGCCAAGCACAGACAATTAAGTATAGTTCAAAATTTCTTTGCCCTTTTTTTAAAAATATATATATTTTACTAATTTCTTACAGAGAGAAAAGGAGAAGGATACAGAGCCAGAAACATTGATCAGCTGCCTCCTGCACACTCCCTACTGGGGATGTGCCTGCAATCAAGATACATGCTCTTGACCAGAATCAAATCTGGAACCCTTGATTCCACAGGCCAATGCTCTATCCACTGAGCCAAACTGTTTAGGGCTGTCCTGCTTTGTTGTTGTAGTTTAATCTTTACCCAAGGAAATTTTTTCATTGATTTTATTTTAGAGAGAGTGGGAGGAATGTAAAGGGAGAGAGAGAGAAAAAAACAAAACAAAAAAAACAATGTGAGAGAGACACTCAATTGGTTGCCTCCCACACACACTCTGATCCGGCCGGGATGGAACCTGCAACCCAGGTATGTGCCCTTGACCGGGAACCAAACTCTTGACTCTTCTGATGCTTAGCCAGGACTCTGCCACTTTTTATTTTTGTACATGTTCCTCCGGATATGTACAGAATATTAGATTTTAAAGTTACCTGAATCTCTGTTTCTTCTGTGTGGTTATGTTATTGACTTGTATATAGTTGCATTAATTTGTTACTGTTTTATTCAGTTTTAAGGGTTTCCCCCTTTAATTTTTAAACATGTAAATATAGTAACATGACTCAGATCACTATATAAAGATAGGCTCAGAGAAATCCTGCTGCCTCCTTCCCCATAGCATATAACTTGTTTCTGTTTTATCTTTCTTCTTTCTATTTGCTGTTATAAACAGATACATGTGGTTGTTTCTAACTCCATTTTTAAACGGCAGATCACACGTACCATGTACTCTTTTATACCTTGTTTTTGTCAGTTAGCCATGTCTGGAAAATCATTGACACCATCCTCGTCCCTTTTGTACAGCTGGGCAGTGCTCCATGGGGTGTGGTGTGGTGTTTCATTTGGTGGTTAGTGTTTTATATAGTGTGCTGGGGGGAGAGGGGGGTCTCTTTAAAAGGCTGAGAGTGGCTGAAACCGGTTTGGTTCAATGGATAGAGCGTCGGCTTGGGGACTGAAGGGTCCCGAGTTCGATTCCCCGTCAAGGGCATGTACCTTGGGTGCTGGCACGTCCTCAGTAGGGGTGTGCAAGAAGCAGCTGATCGATGACTCTCTCTCATTGATGTTTCTGACTATCTCTCTCCCTTCCTCTCTGTACAAAAATCAATAAAATATATTTAAAAAAATCAAAATCAAATGAAGTTTTAAAAAAAAAAAAAAAGGCTGAAAGTGTAGATGAGAAAGTGAGGGAGCAGGCCAGGGGGCTGATGGGGGATGGAAGCAAAGCCCTTCCATAGGCTTCAAGCATTTAAGGAACTTGGAGGAGCTCATTCTACTGGGAAGTAGCAGGAAAGAAAGCTATCAAAGGAGTCAGGGCTGGCACTCAGACATCAAGTTCTGTGGGCCCTTTAAGACCGACAATTTTACTCCCAATGAATGGAAAGTTTTGGAGGGTGCTGAACAGGAATGATGTCATGACGAACCATTCTGGAGAGCAGTCTGGAGAGGGCGGGCGAGGCTGCGGGATCACTGCAGATAAGGATCAAGACTAAGGGAGAAAAAAGCCAGGACCTTTGCACATCCATTGATTTGGCTGGTCCCGGTCCCTGGGGACCCACCCTACCACCACCACCAGTGGCAGGAGGGGCTTACTGGTCCTTACCAACACACACGGTGCAAACACTCTGAACAGTGTTATTTTTGTATCAGTAAGTTTGTGCAGTAATGAATGTATTTATTTCTCAGACTTGGGGCGAGCGAGAGGCAGCCCGGGCTTTGCCAACGCACGCTCCTGCCAGACCGAGCCACTGCAGGGGCTCGTCCAGGGTTGCACAATAAGACGAACCTTTAAGCAAATAAGAATCTCAGAGAGCCGAGACCGGTTTGGCTCAGTGGATAGAGCGTCGGCCAGCAGACTGAAAGGTCCCAGGTTCGATTCCGGTCAAGGGCATGTACCCTGGTTGCAGGCACATCCCCAGTAGAGGGTGTGCAAGAGGCAGCTGATCGATGATTCTCTCTCATCGATGTTTCTAACTCTCTATCCCTCTCCCTTCCTCTCTGTAAAAAATCAATAAAATATATATTTTTTAAAAAGAATCTCAGAGATTCGCAGCATAGCCATACACCTCAGCCTGTGAACGAGCAATTCGGACCCAGGCGGCTTTCAGAACCCCGTGCAGCCATGCACGTGCTTCCTGTTAGTCACCACTCGGGGCGGGGCTGTCCCCTGCCCCCACCCCATCAGTATTCACTGGACTTGACCGAGTGCAGGAGTGCGATCTGGGCTGGCTGGCTGGGCAGGCAGACCCCAGCCGCCATCCCTGCAACCGTCCTGAGCTGGGGTGAGGCCTGGGCAGCTGGAAGGGCAGGGCTCAGGGAAGAGGTCACTGTATCCGTCCTGTCCCTCAGGAGAGCTCCCACGTCCAAGGGCGGGGTGCTGCGTTCCTGCCCAGAAACCAGGCCCCCCCCCCTCCACCCCGTTATCCTGGCTGTGAATCTCACAGCTCCTGGTTAGCAGTTTAGATTTTTGTTTTCATTTCATTGTCCCACCTTTTTTTTTTTTAAGGCGGGGTGAATTACGTAGGGCGGCATGTTCCCACCATCCATCGGGCTGTGTTCCCGCCATAACCTACGGCAGCGCGAGGGGACAGCTTGGGGCCTTAGAATTCAGAAGGCTAGTGAGTTACATATTTATTTATTTTATTTTTTAAAAGACTCCTCACAATCATGGTTTATTTCTTTAAAAAATATATATATATTATTGATATTTTACAGGGAGGAAGGGAGAGAGAGAGAGAAACATTGATGAGAGAGAAACATTGATCAGCTGTCCCCCTGCATACCTCCTCCTGGGGATGTGCCCACAACCAAGGTACATGCCCTTGACCAGAATCGAACCGAAGGACCTTTTAGTCCGCAGGCCGATGATCTGAGCCAAACCGGTTTCGGCTACATATTTATTTATTAACATCTTGCCATATTTATACTCGCTCTACACCCCCACATACTTTTACATAATTCCAATAACATCATCTTATTTATGAAAATAACAGTAATCCCCTACTATCACCTGACTTCTGCCCTTATTCAAATGTCCTCATTTGTCACAAGAGCATCTTTTTTTTTTCTAATAAAATAATTATCTTAATGGAGTATTTGAAATAATTTCAAACATCTGATCAATAAGATTATACACAAATATGAGAATATGCCACAAAAAGATAAAGCATTTAAATATACAAAAACAAATTTAGGTATAGATCTCTTCGTAAAGTACTCTTAACATATACATAGTTTATAGCACGTACACAGTAACTTCTGGAAGGAAAGACGGGCCACCCTGAGCCTCGCCTGAGCGGTGTGGCCGTGACAGCCCCCGGAAGGAGGACGGAGGCCCCACTGGAGGGCTTTCCCCTGAATCCTCTGGGTTAGAGGCAGCGCTTGCCCACTTCTGTGGAACTTTCTTGGAGTGTACTCTCCTCCTGTGACTGACTACAGCGACCATTTGTCAGCAGCCACATGGTGGCATTTAAAACAAAACAGCAAAACAAAGCAGGGTCTGCTTCAGTGAAATCAGCCTCGTGGGCGAGTCTAGAACATGCTTCTCAGATGCACGTGGAGCCAAGCCCAAGAGCTGCCAAACCTGCACTGGGTCTAGAACATTCTCTCCACCCCCCCCCCCCCCCCCAGAGTCCTGTTAAAACCTTTACGTCAGCAATTAGGATTTCTTTAATGCAACAAGGTGCTTAAAACACAGGGCAACTAAAAGAGTTTACAAAACTGTCCTTGAGGTTAAAGCGATCACAGAACAGAGAACTTGGTTTTGGAGACTGCAGATTTGAAACATTGCGAACATTCCCTTTGCTCAGGCTGGCTGTTTTCCATCAACAAAACACGGCCTGAGCTCTGGGCCCGACTCCCACACTGCCCTGCCCTGCCCTGCCACGGGCACAGGCGGCCGCTTCTGGCTTCTGCTCCTCTTCCTTCTCCCTGCTCAGTGTGGCCGGGCCTTCAGCCCTGGTCCGCTCCGCCTTCTCCGTCTGCAGTGAAGTATGTCAGCAGCTACACCGTCAGCTTTCCCCAGCGAGCTGGCCTCCTGTGGCCGCAGCCGCATCATGTGGATGGAGGACAGCAGCTCAGCACACGGTCCCCTAGGTCCCACCGGTCCCCGTCTGACACGGGACTCAGCGGCCAGGGGCACGGCCTAACCCTGTGGCTGGTCACCTTCAGCGTCAGAGGCGGCTAAGCAACGGGTTCCACGGAGCCCCTGGGGAGACGCCGCCAGCTCAGCACCCTGCCCGGCACCCCGCCCGGCACCCTGCCCGGCACCCCGCCGGCGGTGCTGGGGCGCTGGAAGAGCCCGCCCGGCTGGCAGTGCGGCAGGCATAGCCGAGGGCAGGCAGGGTCCCTGCACAGGAGCAGATGCCTGCGTCTGCAGGTGCAGGAAGTTCCTGACTGTAAACAAGGAAGAGCATCTTTTTTTAAAAACACACACACACACACACCAGGATCTTGTCACATTTTGCACGTTGCATTTGTTGCCGTGTTTGGCTTAGTCTGAACAGATACCTTTTATAATCTGAAAGAGACTCGAAGCCACTCGCTAAGAACGAGTCTGTCTGGGAACCGTGCTGTCACCGCGACTCAGGAGGCACCGGCTCTGGGGGAGGCGGTTTCTCTGCTTCGGAGCAGAGTTCGCCGCACACATCGGCCTTGACGCCCAGCTGTCCTGCCTTCTGCCATCTTCTCCTGTCCTTTCTCCTCCGGTGCGGAAAGCTGTGCGGCTTCCCCTGCAGGCACACCTCCTGAGACTGCGCGGTCACATCGGACACTCGCGCAGCCAGGGCCCTCCTATTGCCGTTGCTCAGACGGTGGAGGGGGTGACAGCGAGCCTGAGCCGGCCCAGGAGAGGCCGGACACCGTCCTAGCCGGTCCTCTTTGGGGCGGCTTCGCTGTCAACCTGCGGCCCCAGGGAAATGCCTGACAGTTACTAGATAGGCTGGACCCTTTCCTTCCTGCTGCTGCTGCTGCGGAGCCTGGAGGCCTGGGAGGCTCCCTGGGGACCAGCAGGAGGGAAGGAACCCAGCCCGGAACCGCTGTGCTCTCTCCCCTGGCGGGAGCTGCAGATCCCCCGGTCTACCTTTGTGACCTTGATCTGTCCTTCAAACAGGCCTCCATCTGAGGAAGCCAGTTTATTCCCGTGGCTTGTTCTGCAGAAAAGAACCCCTTCCGGTTCCTAGTGACCTTCATCCCTTTCCATGGCACCTCCACCTGTCTGTGAGATCAGTGCCTCAACCTCCCTCTGGCTCACTGGTAGCTCCTTCCCTCCCTCCCTCTCTCCCTTCCCCCTGCCCTTCCTCCCTCTCTCCCTTCCCTCTTCCCTTTCTCCCTCTCTTCCTCCCTTCCTCCCTTCCTCCCTTCCTCCCTTCCTCCCTCCTTTCCTTCTACATTGAATTATTCACTTCATATGTTTTTGCTTTTTTATCAATGTTTTTTAAAAAAAGAGAGAGGAGGGGAGAGGAAGGGAGAGAGAGAGAGAGACATCAATGTGAAACATAGACTAGCTGCCTCCTGTATGTGCCCCCTACCAGGAATTGAACCCAAACCCTGGGCATGTCCCCTGACCCAGAATTGAACTGGTGACCTTTTGGTGCCCAGGATGATGCCCAACCAACTGAGCCACACCAGCCAGGGCTCCCTGGTAGTTTCTTGAACATTTCCCCCATAGACCAGTTAAAACGTGGGGAGAAGAGGACCAAGGTCCAGCAAATTATAAGAGATATGAATAAGGCTGTGTCATAAGTTAGTTGTCATGGAGTTTCTCAACTATGAACTGAAAAAAAATGGAAAATAAAAGGGTTTGCAAAGACATTTTGTAATGAAATGATCAATAGTTGAAATACCTTGCATCAGACTTTGGAGAACAGGTGTACGAAGACTGACAGCATCTTAAATTACTGTAGTAAGAACCTTTTTCCCCGAAGCAAGCTGTAGGCCTCAATACGTTCTGAGGACAGTCAAGGGTGAATGTGGCTTTTGAACACGGCAGCATGTGGTTACCTTAAAAGCATGGGCTGCTAGTAAGTAGTGCTGTCAGAGAGGAATAGAACACAAATAGGTGAAACCCGTGTTTGTAATAGATTTTTATCTAACCGGCAGGGATTTTTATTTTGGTTAAGGTGCAGTTCACCAGATTTCTGATCAGCTCCACCCCTCACCTGAGTCATAACTTCCTGCCCCTGAGTGCTGTAGGTGCCGGCACAATATTTTCATTTCAACATGTAGTTGGTATATGTAAGAGATTAAAAAAAATTTTTTTTTAATTGATTTCAGAGAGGAAGGAAGAGGGAGAGAGATAAGGAACATCAATGATGAGAGAGAAACATTGATTGGCTGCCTCCTGCGTGCCCCACACCAGGGATCAAGCATGCAACCCTGGCAACCGGAATCAAACCGTGACCTCCTGGTTCATAGGTTGACACTCGATCACTAAACCACACTGGCCAGGTTAAATAAGAGATTTCTACATTCCCCTTTTCAAATCAGATCTTCAGCGTCTGGTTAGCATTTTACCCACACACACTCCATCTCCATCTCATTGTGGACTGACCACATGTGGTGTGCTCAAAAGCCACGTGTGGTTAGTGGCTACTGACGTGGACTGGACGGCAGCGGCTGGAGGAGGAGAGGAGAGACGGGAGAGTGCTGTAGGTGCAGGAATGCAGGGAGGAGAGTCTGTGAGGACGGAAGACAGAAATGATGGAAAGAAGGTGGATTCAGAGAGCCGGCACCTGGATTCCGGACCGGTTCCTCCCGGAGGCACGGAGTAGCTTGCCAGCCGAGAGCAGGTGTCGGACAGGTTCTGGGCAGTTGTCGGGGCTGGGGGCCCAGGGGGGTATCGCTAACTGGCAGCCAGGTGAGAGCGTTTCCAGGCAGAAATAGATGGAGACGGGCAAGTGGTGCTGTAGCAACTGAGATTGTGGATTTCTGCCTTTAGTGACCACGGAAACAGAAATGACTGCCTGGGCCTGGGCCTGGGCCTGGGTCAGGGGGGATCAGCCAGGAAAGACAGAGGCGCCCCACGTGGTGGCTCATGGCGCAGGCCTCAGAGGCGGGCTGCCTGCTTCTTGACCCGCTCTGTCCTGGGCCAGCTCCTGAGCCCCGCGGAGCCCCAGGTTCCTCACCTGTGACCAGTGGTTCTCAGTCTTGGGAATGCTCTTCCCCATGTTCCCAGGCTCCCCCCCCCCCCCCCCTTGTCTGGCCCTGCTGCAGGCCAGCTGTGACCCGTTGCACACAGCGGCAGCCCTCATGAGTGACTCTCTCCCCCCACACCCCAGAGAGAGAGAGACTTCTCTTTGCCACGTGTCCCGTTCCTCCCAGTCACTCTCACACGCACTCCAGGACGGCAGGGCCTGGGACATAGGGCTCAGTATCTGGTGAGTGAAAATGCGAACAATAAGGCCGCTCTCGGGGAGTTGACTTGAGGAATAAATGAAGGAAGATAGATGGATGGGTAGATAATTAGATGGATCTAGCTTTTTGGGGGGTTAATCCTCACTGGAGGATATTTTTTCCCATTGACTTGTAGAGAGAGTGGGATGGAGAGAGGAAAGAGAGAAGAGAGAAAGACAAACATCGAATGATGTGAGAGAGACACATTGATCGGTTGCCTCCTGGACATGCCCTCAGCGTGTCCTGGGATGGAACCTGCAACCCAGGTACATGGCCTTGACCGGGAATCAAACCCATGACCTTTTGGTGCCCAGGACAGTGTTCTAACCAGTGAGCAACACCGGCCAGGCTCTATCTAGCTTTTCAGAAGATGCATGGCACATAGTGAGCCCCCAATGCAGCGAGTGCTTGTGCTGCTGCCGTAGTTAAACCTTATCCAGGCTGAGCCGGCCCAGGGCTCATTGGATTGGATGTACTAGGAACGAAGTTAAAGAATGGAGCTGCAGCCAAAACCGGTCTGTCTCAGTGGATAGAGCATCGGCCTATGGGCTGGAAGGTCCCAGGTTCGATCCCGGTCAAGGGCATGTACCTTGGTTGCAGGCACATCCCCCGTAAGGGGTGTGCAGGAGGCAGCTGATCGATGATTCTCTCTCATCGATGTTTCTAACTCTCCATCCCTCTCTCTTCCTCTCTGTGAAAAATCAATAAAATATATTTAAAAAATAAAACAAAATAAATAAAAGTCAATGAGGGAAAATATCCTCAATGAGTATTAAAAAAAAAAAAAAAAAAAAAGAATGGAGCTGCAGCCATCTCCATGCCTGCTGAGCGTGTTCCCACCCCAACACTGGAACCCGCGTCACGCTGCGCTGAGAATATTCGTGCATTAACGAGATATGACTTGGTACCAGCACCCTCTCAGTCATTCTGGGGGCAGCCCCTCTCCTGCATGCAAATGTCCGAACCGAGACGTTGCCCAGGCTGGGAGCAGGTCCTCCGAGGGGGTGTGGGCTGAAAGCCAGAGGCGATTTCAGAGAAGTGAGAGGGTCAAGGTTGTGTCAAAGCAGCCAGGGCCGCCCCGGGCTCTGCCGTCCCCAGGTCTGCGGAGGCCTCAGCCAGTCCCCGTCACAGCGTCACACATGGGAAATGCCATGCTGCCTCATCTGGGTACTGAAACCGTCAGGGGATTTTATCGTTTCGCCTCCAATTTGTACGTTAACTGCTGGCCCGGAGGGGTGCTTTGGAGAGAGAGCAGCCTTTCAGAAGGCCTCATACTGTCTAAGAAATGCCCTTTCCCTCGCCCTGAAGAGCCCTGAGAAATGGCCCGGTGACAGGTCACCTCTCCTGGCCTCAGACGGGTGGGGACTTGCATTGGGGCTGGTGTCCCTGCATGGGTAAGGGTACAGGTTTACTGGGTTTACGCCCTGAGCGGTGTGCCCCCTTCGCCTCGAAGGGGAAGCCGTGGCGTAGACAAAGGGAACATCTAAAAGGAAGAGCGGAGCCGAAACTGGTTTGGCTCAGTGGTAGAGCATTGGTCTGCAGACTGAGAGGTCGCAGGTTCGATTCCGGTCAGGGGCATGTATAATACGTTGGTTGCAGGCACATTTTCGGTAGGGGGTATGCAAGAGGCAGCTGGCTGGTGTTTCTCTCTCATCGACATTTCTAGCTCTCTGTCTCTCTCTCTTCCTCTCTGTAAAAAAATCAATAAAATATATTTAAAATATATATATATATATATATATTAAAAGGAAGAGCTGGGGATAAGATGGGGGGCTAGGGTGGGAAGTGGGGAGCCAGCGGACACTCCCGACTGGCTTTGGCCGGAGGCAGGCAGGGGAAAGGAAGGGGCTGTTTTGACCGCATCTGAGTGGTCCCGGGCCACTAACTCTCCGGCTCCAGGGAAAGGTCTGAGCCTGTCCTTGTCGCGTCTTGAATCTTCAGCCAGGTTCCCGGCACTCAGGGTTTGGGTGACTCCTGTTTGCTGCCTTTTGGATTGCACTGAAGTTGTATTTTAATCAGTTTAATTAATCCGCTTAACTGTTCATTGAGTTTCCCTATGCCTTCTTTGATTGCTCCTTGGATGGATGGATGGATGGATGGATGGATGGACGGACGGATGGACGGACGGATTTGCTCTGGTTTTTCTTCCTTCCCGCACTTGTCTCTCTTGTCCCCTTTCCGCTCCCTCACTTTTTTTACATTTCTCATTTTTATTTACCTTTAAAAAGTTTATTGGGTTGACATTGGTTAATAGAAGTGTATAGTTTCAGGTGTACAGTTTTGTAATGCATCATCTGTATATTGTAGTGCGTGTTCACCACCCCGAGTCAAGTCTCCTTCCATTGTCATTCATCTCCCCTTTACCCCTTATAACTCCCCCCAACCCATTCCTTCTGACAGTCACCCTACTGTGGTCTGGGTCTGTGGTGGTTTTCTCTTTGCTTAGTCCCTTCACCTTCATCACCCAGCCCCCAATCCCGTTCCCCCTGACAGCTGTCCATCTGCTCTCTGTCCATGAGTCTGTTTCTATTTTGTTTGTTAGTCCATTTTATTCATTAGATCCCCATATGAGTGATGTCATATGGTCCTTCTCTGACCTATTTCACTTCGCATAGCCTTCTCCAGGTCCTTCCATGCCATCCCAAAGGGTAAGATTGCCTTCTTTTCTGTGGCCGAGTCTTCTCCATTGTGTGAACGTACCACAGCTTCTTACTCCACCCCCCTGATGGCACTGGGGCTGTTTCCAGATCTCGGCCCCTCCCACAGATGCAATTGGGTGTTTGTCTAATTGTATGAAGTCTGGCGTCTCCAACAAAACGGAAGCTCCAAGAGGGCAGGGACCATGCTTGTCTGGTTCTCCCACACAGAATAGATGCCCATTGAGTATTTTCTGAATGAATGAATGAATGAATGAATGAATGATGGGATCAGGCTGTGGTGAAAGGGGAGCTGAGCAAGGAATTAGAAAAACTGTGTCCTGGTCCCTCTGCTGCCCTAGACTTGCTGAGACACGGGCAGTGGGTACGCCTCGGGCCTATTTGCCCATCTGTAAAATGGACGTAGCGTCCCCAGTGCCCCTGGGCATGCTGAGGGCTCCGGGGGGAACCAGGAGGACGTGAGCACACACCTGGAAGAGAGGAGGCCTCACTCACCTGCTGTCTCACTTTCCTTGGTGCTCTGTCCTGTCGCCTGTGAAATGGAGGCCATTGGAATACCCTTTAGGGTTCCTTCCAGCTCAGAATTACGGCGATTCTTTCTGCTCAGAAGTCTCCCTTCCCTCCCTCCTCGCTTCTCTCCACGCCGATCCCGGCTTGTTTCTTCTTCCGATTTCACAGTTCGGAGGACATCGCTCCTCCCCAGGGAGGACAGAAGCCGCTCAGCCATGCCTCTTCTCTCCCACCTCCACCCTCATTCATTCATTCATTCATTCATTCATTCAAAGGCATTTCAAGCCCCACTATGGTGGGTGGGCAGAGTCTGCTTGGAATCCTGCCTCTCTCATCTGCCTTCCCAGTACTGTTGAGTCCGGAGGATAGCGCAAACTCAGCAAAGCAGCAGGAGGGTGCCAGTGTCTTTTGAGGGCAGTCTCCCTGAATCAAGGGGGATGGTTCTGAAAATCCTGGCAGATAGACAGATGGGGGATATTTGCTTCTCATTTGGAATTACTGGGCACAGTTGCCCACAATTGGTTATTGAACGTCTCGATGTTTCCTGCGCTCCTGCAATCAGTTACCCTGGTTGCTGGTCGGCAAAAACTTCACATTTTAGTTTCTCTTTAATGTCTTTCCCCTTAACAGCTGTTCTTCTCTCTTTAACAAGAAAGTTAAGTCTGGAGCAAGATGCATTTAAACCCATGTGGGGGTATCAGGAATATCCCGGTCTTAGTGGTGGCAATAAATGTTTAATGACTGGATTGAGGAGGGGGAGCAGGAGCCTCTCATTTGAGCCCTTCAATCAGAGAGGTTAACCACCGGCTGTGACAGAGTTTGAATCAGCTCCAGCACACAGGGTCCCTTAATCCTCACCGTGCCTCTGGCCTGCTTCCTGCCACTGAGTTTGCTCTCACTAGCTCCCCTGCCCGACAGCCACCAGTCCGTCCTCTCTGCCCCTCGTCGCCCACATCCTGTCACCAACTCCTGCGATAACCTCTCAGGTCCATCCACTCGTGGGGGTGTCCCTGGCCTGGTCTGTCCGCCCGCCACTCCTTGCACGGCCTCTGCCTCCATGCTTGCGCCCCTCATCCTTGTCCTGTGTCCCTGCAGCACGGCCTCCTGGGGAAGGCCCCGCCTTGGTGTCTGTCCTTCCTCCCGTGTCCTCTCCTCACAGTGAGACCCCTCCAGGGCCTGGAGTGACGCCGTCCTGTTTGCTGCCATATTCCCAGCTTTGCCCACGTGCCTGGCATGCGGGTGGTGTCCACCAATGTTAACTTCACTTCTTGGGGTTTGTGGGCCCCAATTAAAGAGTGGATTCTAGCCCTCTCCGGTTTGGCTCGATAGATAGAGCATCAGCCCACGGACCAAAGGGTCCCTGGTTCAGTTCCGGTCAAGGGCACGTGCAGGCTCAATCCTCAGCCGTGTCGGAGCGTGTGCGGAGGCAACCAATCCGTGTACGTATGTGTCTCTCACATCAATGTTTCCCGCACTCCCTCTCCCCTTCCCTTCCACTCTCTCTAAAAATCAATACAAAAATATCCTCAGGTGAGGATTAAAAAAAAAAAAAAAAAAAAAAAAGTGGTTTCTACCTGGTCAAGCATCTGTTTTTTTCTACTTTCTGCTGGCGGTTTATCAGCTTAGCACACACAATAGCTGGTGAATAACTTTTACCATGAAATTCAACTCTTTTCTCCATAGAACATCTTGGAAGATGGTTTTCTGCTTCCAACAATCGTATTTTTTCCTAACTTTTTTTTTCTTTTTCTCTCTCTCCTAGATCTCAGCAGCTGCCAGAGCTTACCGCGTTTTGGATATGTAGGTGGGAACGTCACTTTGTCACCAGCAAGTACTGTAAGCTTTACAGAAATCACATGGAAAAAGGGAATTAATAAGATCATAGACTGGAGTGGAAACAAGGAGCCTACACATTACCCAGTTCCTAATGACAGGGTTCATTTAGACATTAAGTCAGGTGACCTTGTCCTCTTCAATTTAACATCATCAGATGAAGATGAATATGAAATCGAATCCGTGGATCTTACACATGGCCAGAAATTTAATCTTACAGTCCTCGGTGAGTATTTAATATCTTGGTTTGTTTAAAATGGCAAATTTTGCCTGGCTGGCATGGCTCGGTGATTGAGCGTTGTTGACCAGGACGATCGCGATTTGATCCATGGTCAGGGCACAGGCCTAGGTTGCAAGCTCGATCCCCAGTGTGGGGCATGCAGGAGGCAGCCAATCGATGATTCTCTGTCATCATTGATGTTTCTACCTCTCTCTTTCCTTCTTCTCTGAAATCAATAAAAATGTATTTTTGTGGCTGAATAATATTCTGTTGTGTGTTCAGATACCACAGCTTTTCTCTCTGTCTATTCTGCGATGGACACTTAGGTTGTTTCTGTGTCTTGGCTACAGTGCACAATGCTGCCCTGAACATTACCCCCCCCCCCCCCCCCAATTTTTCTAGATCATTCTAGTGCCTGGTTCATTCTCACTGTTTCTGAGGTTCCTGCCAGGGTCATAGTTCTCGGGAGCTGTGATGTTGAAATGAAGGTTATTTTTAACGTCCCAGTTCCTCAGGCCTTGCTGTCCTCGCTTCCATGGTGTAGCCCAGAACCTGTCGTTGCCAGTCACTCTGGTCCCTTCATCTCCCCGTGACAGATGTCCCACTCCTTCTGTTTCTGGCTCCCGTCCTGGGCTGTGCTGACTGACAGCTGGAGGAGCTACACACAGGGAGGTGCATCTCCATCAGTGACAAACGCAGTATCGGCCGGGGGGCTTCAGGCCCTGCTTGGGGGCCCGGGGCTGCAGCCTGGGGCTGTGAGGAGCCTCTGTCTCCAGCACTGGAGCTCCGTGTGGCTCGGTGAGATCTGTTTTTGGAAGATGACTCAGGCGGCAGGTATTTTCGGTGGATAGGGCGAAGAGGCGCCGGGTAGAAGCCACGTGGTCGCTCAGGTAGACAGTGTGGTGGGAGATGTTGGAAAAGGAGAGGGCCTGGAGAGGAGCCCCAGAAGGCTCAGCCGTATGGAGAACGAGCCCTAAAAATACCAAGGTTGACTCATGGCTTCACCCCGGTTGCAAATAATTCATCCTTGTTTCTTAGAAATGGGGAAGTCATGCTTTTGGGGAGGGTGTGCCTTGGCAGTACTCTTCCTGAGACACCAGACCTAACGGCAGACATTCAGAAAGGGAGTTTTTGGGGTCAAAGGGGGGTTTCCTGGCGCCTCTTTCTTCTGTGTAGAAGGGGCTAGCTGCTTTCCCTTTTCCCGCAGAGCCCCCGACCAATCTCCACTAATGGTGGTTATTAGCTCTTTCTCAGCCCCTTCACAGCCTTCGGTGTAATGTAATGTCCATGTAATAGAAGTGACTGTCCTTCCCTTAACCGTCCAGACTGGGGTATAACTTTATTTTTAAAATATACTTGATTGTTTTTCTTGTTTTGTTTTGTTTTGTTTTTATTGAGAGGAAGGGAGAGGGATAGAGAGTTAGAAACATCGAGAGAGAAACATCCATCAGCTACCTCCTGCACACTCCCTACTGGGGATGTGCCTGCAACCAAGGTACATGCCCCTGACTGGAATTGAGCCTGGAACCTTTCAGTCCCCAGGCCGACGCTCTAGCCACTGAGCCAAACCGGTCAGGGCCGGTGTATAACTTTTTACTGAAGTTAATAGAAATATACAGATGCCAGCTGGTCTGTATGCGAAATCCTCATCTCTGACTGGGTGGTTAGCAGAATTGATTAGTTATAAAGTGACTAATTCCATTATTGTAGGGGGTGAAGGAGGCACATTCCTGGCCTGTTTAACTTGTTTAAGGTACAAGGTGTCACTAATCTGTTAAAAGTCGCTGTGGTAAGTCCCCGGGCAGCGAGAGGCTAGGAAAGGTTCTCCATGGGGGGGGGGGGGGGGGGGGGTCTGAGCGCAGAGGTTCACCCGAGGCCACAGAAAGGTCTGCGTGCCTGTTGGTGAGCAGGTGGGCTCGCCCTCCCAGGCCGGGATGTGACTGTGGTGCAGTAACGAGACCGCCTGGAAGAGCTTCTGTGTCGCCAAGTGGGCTCTGACAGCGCAGAACGTGGTACCAGTTCTGCCACGGATCTCCCCGCACAGCGCTTTCCTATCCCACCTGGCCTGGACCCTACACTCAAGCATGTGACTGTTTTCAGTAAACGCAGTAATGAATATTTATAATAAGTGAGGAAATTAAAAACTAGAAATCCTCATGTCTGCTCAGGTGAGGATCTGCAGCTACCTGAGTTTGCCACCATCCTGCCTGTTATCCTGGGGCTTTCAGAGTCAAGGACGAGGGGTCAGCCCCCCCCCCCCCCCCCCCCGTGGTCTGAATTGGAGCAGGCAGATTGGCCTCTGAGGAGGAGCGAATACTCTCCTGTTGGTGCCCAAGGAAGTGGCCTGCCCATCTCTGAAACACAAGACAGTTCACAGATGATGAGTCTACATATGACTATTGTACTAAACATCACCTTTTCCCCTCCCAGACCCTCTTCCGTCTCCAACACTAGGTTGTTATTGGGTGAATGAAAGCATTTCTGTCCACTGCGAGGTGCCTCAGAGTTACAGGCGACATCGGGACCTGTTACGCTGCACGTGGAATTGCTCTTCCCAACAGTGTGAGAACAGCTCGCAACTCATGGCCCTTGTTGCCAACTCGCCACCTGAGCTACGTTTTACGAAGGATGACGATCTCTCACAGGAAGTACACTGCTTTGTTAAAGATCCAGTATCCAGCAGGACATCATCGAAGGTTTTGTCAACCTGTGTCCCAGCTGGTGAGTACATAGCTACTCATCCTGTGGCAGAGATGCTATATAGTAATGGGGTTCATGGACCAGTGGTGGTTTGTGGGTTTCAAACTACAGGGATAGGGGCTAACATCCATTTCACAAATTCAAAATGTCAAGTGAGCTATAATGTTCATGGACACCCCAGTAGAGCTATAAGCTAACATTTTTAGCACTTCCTCTTTAACACCACTCCAATACATCTATCAGTTAATTAGCACACGACCCAATGGGTTGGGTGCCACAGTAATTATTCCTTTTTATGGGGAGAAACCAAGACTCAGGAAGTGTAAGGTGCCTGCCTTAGGTCAACCGCTAGTAAATTGAAATCAAGCCATCTTGGGTCCAGAAGCCCTGCACTTAACTATTTATAATACTGTTTCTTTCTTTCTTTCTTTTTTTTCTTCTTCTTTCTTGTTTAATGTTTTTATTGCTTTTTAGAGAGAGAGGAAGGGAGAAGAATAGAGAGAGAGAAACCTCGATGAGAGAGAATCATTGATCGGCTGCTTCCTGCACACCCACCACTGGGGGTTGATCCTACAACCCAGGCATGTGCCCTGACCAGGAATTAAACTGGTGACCTCTTGGTTCCTGGGCCAACACTCAATCACTGAGCCACATCCACTGGTTGCTTTGTCATATTCTTCCTTACCATTATGTTCTCACATGTGCTACAAGACTCTGCATTTGATAGATTTGTCTAGTTTTCAACATATGAGATGCATATATGTCTGGGGACCTGTTTTCAACTGGTGTGCCGCAATGATTTTTAAAACATGCAGTACCTGACCGTTTAGTCGGGGGCACTGACCTCATTTCCTTTATTTTTATTTATTTATTTATTTTTAAATATATATTTTTATTGATTTTTTTACAGAGAGGAAGAGAGAGAAGGACGGAGAATTAGAAACATCGATGAGAGAGAACCATTGATCAGCTGCCTCCTGCACACTGGGGATGTGCCCACAACCAAGATACATGCCCTTGACCAGAATCGAACCTGGGACCTTTCAGTTCGCAGGCTGACGCTCTATCCACTGAGCCAAACCAGTTTCGGCCTCATTTCCTTTAGATTGTCAAATAAAAAATGGAATAGTTATGGTTTAAGGGCTTCACACCACCTGAGATGAAAAAGGCTAAAATCGTTGGTCTAACACCCAATCTCATGACAAGCTGTCTCACTAATGGTCTTTTTTATGTTAAGTCTTAAGTGCATTTGTAATTGGCCATTTTTATTATCTAATTTTTACTTTATATCTTCAGTTGACAAACAAAAGGACTAGTGATTTGAAAGTGGTTCATTGAAACGTAAGCGAACAGATGACTTATAGTATTCATTATAATTCAGAATATCATAATTCTATGTCATGAACAGGATTTCCAGGGCAAACAGAGAAGATGCGTTTCTTTGGGCTGAGATAGGGCGATTCTGTGAATGAAACTTTTTTTTAACATAATGAATAGTAAACAACGGATGTAAAAACCTTGAATTTTATTTGCTGAGTGAGCCATTCTCATTACTTCTCCAGTGTGTCATACCTTTTGAAACTTCAAATAATGACATGAAGCCATTAAAGTTATGGTTTCATTTTCAGACAAAGCAGTGTGACTTCTCAGATAAAACAAATATTTGCAGGAAAAGCACAAAATGGTTCCAATTTGCAGCTGATGGATTTGGTCCCTAAAGACAGAGAAAAGACCAAACTCATGGAGGTGTCACTCATAGAGGCACCATTTGCACAAGCCACACAACTGCCAAGAAGATTTAAAAACCCACTGCAGCTCCAGCTGATGTAGCTCAGTGGATAGAGCATTGATCTGCAGACTAGAGGGTCCCAGGTTCGATTCAAGAGCACATTCCTGGGGCTCGATCCCCAGTAGGGGGTATGAAGGAGGCAGCCAATCAATGATTCTCTCTCATCATTGATGTTTCTATCTCTCTCTGTCCCTCTCCCTTCCTCTCTGAGATCAGTAAAAACATTTAAAAAACCCACTGCAAAGTTAGTGACAGTTATTATGCTTGGAGCATATTTATGAATTCCACCTTTGGGTGTTGCATACTACCCAAGGCAGACTGTGTGAAAATACCATCCATGTGCAAGCGATAGCTGTTTCCCCGTGGGAGTGACAGAAAGCCACGCCAATGTGCTTTGGCTCATGTGCTGTGCGCCTCACCAACCAGGAGAAAGAGGCTGACTGGGTACAGCGTGAGTCAGCAAGTAGAAATCTGGTAAAGCTTCCAGTGTTCCAGGAGGCAACATCCTTGAAGGACACAATTCCTAGACAAGATCCTCTGTAGAATTATGTGGAACTAGAGGCCTGATGCACAAAGATTCATGTAAGAATGGGCCTTCCTTTCCCCTGGCTGCCGGCACCACCTTCACTCGGGCGGGAGCTGCCTTTCCACCTTCCCATGCTGCCCAGAGGCCTGGCATGGCCTGTGTATGCAAAGTAAGCCACCATCTTTGTTGGGTTAATTTGCATACTCACTCCTGATTGGCTTGTGGGCGTTGCAAAGGTATGGTCAATTTGCATCTTACTCTTTTATTAGTATAGATGTTTCACGAGGTTTCCAAGCATTCTGTCTTTGCCCAGTTTTCATTTAACATTTGTCATTGGGATTGAAGGCTACACCTCGTAGATACCTTGAAGCAAAAGATTGTTACCACAACATCCCTCTCACCAATGTGAAATACGAGTTGTGCATTTGAAAACAAACCCTTTTTTATTAAATAATTGTGACGTATCTTTTAAAACCCCACCCCCCCCCAATTGATTGTTCGCATGACATTCTAGATTTTGAAAGTTTGAGAGACATTGCTAGACAGTTCTTTGGCCTTTTAAATCTCAGAGTAGTGTTGACATATGAGATACATATATGTCTGGGGACCTGTTTTGATCTCCAGTTAACCAAATGTTTTCTTCTCTGAAAATCTGGGCCGGAGCTTAATGACTTAAATGATTCTTTTCAACAATAAAATCCCAGGGTCTCTCTCCCTCTCCCCCTCCCACCTGCGGATTTGAATACTTTTCTCGAGTTGCATACATCATAACAGATATAAATCCAGGAAGGTACAACATTTAAATATTGGATCTTACTTGTTCAAGTGCTAATTTCTTGTGTTTCTAATGCTTTATCAAGTGAATCACAGTAACTCATCGACTAGCCTGCTACTCACTGCAAACCCTTCCAAAAGCAGTTTCCTCTCCACCACCATTGTAGACTGGCTGGACAGGAATTGTTATTTATTTTTTAAGAGTGAGGAGACTGATTCAACAGGTGGGGTGACTTTGCCAAGGTCACTTAAGTAATGGAGATAGAATTAAAATCTAGGCCTTCAAATTCTATTGCTGTGGTCAAATTCATTGTCACACCAGGAAATGGGCTAGGCACCTGCCGGCGTCCGGTCACAACATATTGGGCAAAGTATCAAAACATAAATAACCTTGTTTTATTTTTAAAGACAACTTACTTATACATATGGTTGATTCATTAACCTTGAACTCACGGCCAGTAGTGCTTATCTAACTCAGGCCTAAAGGAAGCTTACCCAACATATACATTTTCTCTGTAAGACATAAAGCAGCCTTTTTGTGCTTAGGGATGCTAGACAACATGTCAGCACTCTGCTTGGGAGAACATTTTAAACAAAAGACAAACAAACATTAAAAAATGTGAACAACTGGCACTGAAGAGGCCACGTATAGAACACTTACAGATAGTGTGAGAGCTGGAACAGGAAGGCGGCGTGTTGCCTTGCTCAGACTCAGCAGGGACACGTGCATCGGGTGACTCAACATTTTTCATCATCTGCCCCACATGCCCACGAATGATCGTGAAGGTGCTGTGGGGGTTGATTTGAGGAATACAAATAAATTTCAGCAAGAAGGAGGATCAACTGTATCTTTATTTTGACCAGGTCAGCTAATTGCATTTCTTTTTTCTCTCTCTCTTTCTTTCTTTCGTTCGTTCGTTCGTTCGTTCGTTCATTTTGTTTTACAGATAATCCAAGGCATAGATATCTACTCATAGCTATAACATTCGTAGGAATCTTCTTTTTAATAGGTATGTATACTTCTCTTAAAAATATAAGTTTTCAAATGTGAGTTGGTTTTTCAAAGGCTGGAAAATAAATTTGGAGATAAAAACAAAGTTTGAAATTGTAGGCATTTTGAAAGAAGCAGAATCTTCAGTTTTACTTGTTTGGTTGCTGGTGTGCCGGGTCCCTCCAGAGATTCTGCATTCTGCTAACTTGGGGTGAGTCCTCAGGCAGGGGCACAGCCCAGTATTCCTGGGATGTAATCCGCAGCCGCCTCCTGTCCATGGCCCACTTCCACAGAGAGTTATACTTCTGGTCTCCAAGCCAGATTTTGCAGAAGACTCCTTACTCTTGGCTGCTTAGGTCATAATGCCCATGTCTTACAGCCTCAGAGGAGGTCCCAGGTAGGAAGGAACTTTTGTTGACTTGGGTGACATGGAGTCCTATATAATAAAAGCTTATTATGCTAAGTGTCTGGTCATCCGACATTCAACAAATCAAAGCATAATATGCTAATGATATGCTAAGGCTGTTCAGCCGCTCACTATGACATCGTAACAGATATAAATCCATGAAGATGTAACTGACCATCAGGAGGCAGACAGTCGACCAGTCACTATGACGTGCATTGACCACCAGGGACAGATGCTCTGACCAGTAGGTTAGCTTGCTGCTGGGATCTGGCCAATCAGAACCGAGCAAGAAGGCCGGACATGCCTTGGAGCCCTCCCGTGGTCCCTCTCTGGCTGGTCAACCTCCTGCATCCCTCCCTGGCCCCATCATGCATCAGTGGGGTTCCTCAGCCTGGCCTGCGCCCTCTCACAATCCGGGCTGAGGGGAATGCACCCCCCCCCACACACACACACACCAAGTGCACAAACTTCATGCACTGGGCCTCTAGTGGGTAATAAAGATCTGGTATTTCCTGAGACTTCCTTAGTCCCCCAGCAATCTCGGGCCAACGTAGATAGCAACCCGTGTGCCCTGGAGAATGGGTGACCTGACACGCAGCTCTTCCTCAAATCCCAAAGGACATTGACCCGACGTGAACAGATAGCTGTTCTTGAAGGCCTATCCGTTTCCATATCTGCCTTCACCAAAAGGGTGTTCACAAGACTCCTGTGAGACTCCCACAGGGAGTGCTAGTGAGGAAGCTAAAGGTCTTTCAGCTGAGAGGAAATCACTCCAGTATCAGTATTGGTAGCACCACATAACCTAAAAACAATTGTTCTAAAACAATAACCTGGCACCCATCTCGGCTCTCAGGCCATGAGTTGGGAAATGGAGAGGTGCTGGGCGTGGAGCTTTGGGAAGGCGAGTGAGGGGGATGTAAACAGCTCCAGCTCCGCGGTGTAGTGGACAGACACCTGTGCGCGCCCAGGCGGGCCTGGGGCCAGGCTGCTGGACCAGGAGTGTGGCTCGATGCTGAGGCTGGTGCCTTGTGGGAAAGAAACATGCGTACCGGTGGGAACAGTACCTTCACGCCCAAGCTGCACTGCCACGAGCCACATGTGGCTGTTGAGCCCTTGAAACGTGGGAGCCAAGCACTCACTGGGCTGTGAGTATAAAATGCACACTAGGTGTATAAGACAGTATTAAAGAAAGGAATGTGCAATGGGTCAATAATGTTCCCATTGATTAGATGTTGAAATGAAAACATTCTTCTATGTTGGGCTAATAAGTAAGACATACCATGAAAAGTAATTTTACCGATTCCTTTCCATCTAGCCTGTTATGTGGCTACTGACATTTTTTAAATACTTGTGTGGCTCACATTATGCTCCTGTTGGGCAGCGTTAGTCCAAACCAGTGGTTGGCAAACTGCGGCTCGCGAGCCACATGTGGCTCTTTGGCCCCTTGAGTGTGGCTCTTCCACAAAACACCACGGCCTGGGCGAGTCTATTTTGGGAAAGTGGCGTTAGAAGAAGTTTAAGTTTTAAAAATGTGGCTCTCAAGAGAAATGTCAATCGTTGTCCTGTTGATATTTGGCTCTCTGGACTAATGAGTTTGCCGACCACTGGTCCAAACCATCCTGGCCTTGCCTTCATTGTCAGCCCTGTGCCCACCCCGCTGTAGGCATAACCATTTTGTCAGCAGTTTCTGCTTCTCTGTGATGACTAATTGGACCAACTCAGTCCCCAGTGCCATGGAAACAGTGAGGCATGCCGGCTGCCCTGGCTCAGGTTTTGAGGTTTCCACATCCACGTCTCTGAAAGGCAGGCAGTAACTTCAGGTTTCAGCTTCCATTTCCAGTTCTTTAATTGGGATGAAATGTCTTCATTTGTAGGATTTCTGTGCTATGCCAGACGGGCAGAAAAAACCACGTAAGTACCCTGTACCAGGCGTCCTCAAACTTTTTAAAGTGGGGGCCAGATCACGGTCCCTCAGAGAGCTGGAGGGCCGGACTATATGAACTACTAATTCCTACTGTAACACCTCGGCTGCGCTCACTGCCCAAAAAACCTGGCGGGCCGGATCAGACTCCTCTGCGGGCCGCAGTTTGAAGACCCCTGCTAGGCTGTGCATGGGGGACACTGTGTGTCGTGGGCTAGACCAGGTCGGCCTGGCTATCGGGCGCCCCTCACTCGGGGGGCCAGATTCTGTGCATCTCCAGTGCCTGGGACAGTACCCAGTGCCATCAGCAGAGAGGGAGACGAACCAGTTCATTCACACCAGCCGTGTGCCCGGCACGGCCCTGCCACCCTCTATATCTCTTCCCATTGAACCTCTCCCCGAGCTTGCACGGTCAGTACCACGTGCTGGGGCATGGTCCCAGTAAACTGCCATAAGGAGACTCCGGAAGGGCCCGCATGACAGATCCTGCTGGCGGGAGGAGGCTGGGGCCCAGGACAGGAAGTGGCTTTGAGGTGAGGGGCAGAGAGGCCCAGGCTAGAGCGGGCAGGACAGGAAGTGGCAAGCAGACTGGCAGGTTGGGCCACACCAAGACTTGGAGAGTTGCCAAGAGGTTCGGTCTTGTCTCCAGCGGAAGCACTGGGATGTCTGGGCAGAGCTTGGCGTTGGGAAGATCCCTCTGCTAGCGAAGGGCAGGGGGTTAACTCGCAGGTGGCTGGGAATGGGCCACGGGGGAGTGAATGAATGGAATAACCCGGCCCAGCGGAGAGGGCCCAGGTGTGGGGGTCACGCAGATGTGAATCTGGAGGCAGAGACGTGGGGGATGGGACTGGGTGTTTGGCAAAGGGCACGGCCCACGCCGCACCAAGCTGAAGAGGCGGCAGAGGAGTCCGTGTGTGCAGGGCTGTCTTTGGAAGGCGGAGGCTGAATGACTGTCATGGCCCGGGAGCCAGGAGCTGGGAGTCAGAAGCTTCCTGAGCGGAGGCTCTGCATGTGCACACTGCTCTGGGGTCAGGTCTGGGAAGGCAGACCTGACACTGAGGGGGACATCCCGGGAGGAACCTGGCTCGCTCAGGCTGGGTGTGGGAGCGGAGCTTCCCTCTTCTCAGCATGCTTTTGTTTCCGCTCAGCTACTGACTTGATGATGATTTTTAAAGGCAGAGAGCCCATCGTGGCTTGAGGGGGAGTTTCCGAGGCCCCATTGTTATAGAGTCACATGTTCGCCGGAGGGTGGGAATTAGGGGGAGAGCTGAGGAGGGTACCAGCATAGCTGGCAGCAAATGCAGAACCGCCTCGTCTCCCGAGGACAGTGTTAGCGAGAACCAGCTGGGCTCGGCCTGTGGGTGTCAGGTGTCTGCGGGCCAACGCGCAGTCCCTTGGGGCGGTTTCGGGGAGTGCTGGTAAAGGCCTGGACACAGATCCCAACGTCCCCACCTTCACAAGGCAGAGCCCCCCTCCCCGGAGGACAGGTTTGCAGGTCCCTCCGCCTGCGGGAGCGGGAGGTGCGGGCTGGCCCTCCGGAGCGGGCGGAGCAGGCTATGGTGGGGCGCTGGGGCCCGGGGCTGCCCTCGGGAGGAGCTCTGTGCTGGCCCGGACTCGGTGCAGAAGGGCCGCCTCTCGCACCCCTCACATACCCGCAGCCCCACTTCCATGTTCTGTGGGCTCTGGATGGGGGAAAGCACCTGGTTATTTCCCTCAGCAGGAGTCCTAGGAAGGCTGGGTGTGGAGGAGATATTTTGGGAACTCTGTTCTGGTCTGGTCCCAGTCTGATCTGGTTTGGTCTGGTCTGGTCCTGGCTGATCCGCTCTGGTCTGGAATCAGACTGTGGAGAAGACAGCAGCCAGGGAGGGCGTGGGCTCTGAGTGAGGGAACTCGCTCAGGGAGGCGGTGCCCAGGTTTTAGCCACTTTCTCCAAGAGAACCGATTGTATCAGCGCCAGGAGGTGCCCAAGAGGGAAGTTGTGGTGGGAAGAAAGCTGACGCAGCAAGGTCATGTGGCAAAAAGGAAATAAATGCTGAAGGGGTGACAGCTGCCCTGGGGGACATTTCACTGCATGCTGAGACGGGTGGGTTGGGGGCGTCGGGCAGGTTTGGGGGGACAGGTGGGTTTTGGGAGATGGGCCGGTTGTGGGGGACTGGGGCCTTGGGGAGATGGGCGGGTTTGGGGGGACGGGCGGGTTTGGGGAGATGGGCGGGTTTGGGGGGTCGGGCGGGTTTGGGTAGATGGGCGGGTTTGGGGGAACAGGTGGGTTTGGGGAGATGGGCCGGTTTGGGGGACTGGGGGCTTGGGGAGACGGGCGGGTTTGGGGAGATGGGCGGGTTTGGGGGAACAGGTGGGTTTGGGGAGTGGGCAGGTTTGGGGGACGGGAGGCTTGGGGAGACGGGCGGGTTTGGGGGGACGGGCGGGTTTGGGGAGATGGGCGGGTTTGGGGGAACAGGTGGGTTTGGGGAGATGGGCGGGTTTGGGGGACTGGGGGCTTGGGGAGACGGACGGGTTTGGGGAGATGGGCGGGTTTGGGGAGATGGGCGGGTTTGGGGTGTCGGGCGCGTTTGGGTAGATGGGCAGGTTTGGGGGAACAGGTGGGTTTGGGGAGTGGGCAGGTTTGGGGGACGGGGGGCTTGGGGAGACGGGCGGGTTTGGGGAGACGGGCGGGTTTGGGGGGACGGGCGGGTTTGGGGAGATGGGCGGGTTTGGGGGGTCGGGCGGGTTTGGGTAGATGGGCAGGTTTGGGGGAACAGGTGGGTTTGGGGAGTGGGCAGGTTTGGGGGACGGGGCGTTTGGGAAGACGTGCGGGTTCGGGAGGGGGGGAGTGGACGGGTTTGGGGAGACAGGCCGTGCACCCAGGCCGCACACTGAAGGCGGTGCCCGTGTGGAACCCCCGCTGTGTCGGCCTGGAGCCCGGTCCCGCCATCCTGCCCAGGCGTCCCCGCTGCCGTTGGGGTCACTGCAAAAGGGCCCGAGCAGGAGGGCCGTGACGCGTGGGCTGCAGGGGAGGAGGGGGGAGGACTGCATCTGGCCGGTGTCTGACATGAGTCATTTTCTTGCAGCGCCAGATGACGGAACCAGATCCGGTCCTCACCCAACGCAGCCTGGATGCCACCGATTGCCTCTTCAGTGTTACAGTCTCTGAGAGCCTTCGTTACCTTCACTCCATCAGTGTTTTTTTTTTTTTTTTTTTTTTTTTTTTGGGGGGGGGGTGCTTTATTTGGGTTGGGAGCTGTGTTGGGGTCCATTGGCAGGTGGCGGTGGCGGCGGGGCCCGGCTCGGCCGCAGTAGCAGATTTGCGTTGGGCACCAGTCCGGCCTCCTGCAGCGTAGACTGTGGACGGGAACGCACTGAAGATCTCAAAGGCGTTTGGGTCCTTGCCCCTGGCCTCCGCTAGCAGGGCTCTCACACCCCCGATGGTGTCCTCTGGCTGCATCATTGGCAGGAAGGCCTGTTCTCAGACTTGATGCGCAGCATGGAGAGCTGGGGCACAGGCGACTCAGGGTACTCCTGGCTCCTCTCACGCTCAGCAGCCAAGGCAGGCGTCTCCACCACGATCTCCTGGACCGGAAGAGGCCACAGGCAGCAGTTCTGCAGGGCATCCCGGATGGGGCCCCGGATGTCAATCACCTCGCCTTGACGGATCACAAGTTTGGGGAGCCTGCTCAGAAACTTCTCAGGGGTCATCCTGGAAGCTGTGTGCTCCGTGAGCAGGGCCTTTCGAACCTTCTGCATGCCTGTCACTTGGTCCTCTCCTGGGAATGGGTCCAGCCCATCCTCTGGGTAAACCTGATTGTGCAGGTCACTCACCTTAAAGGGGACACCATCAGGGTACAGGCGCTGGAGCTCTGCAGGAAAGGAGCCGTCCAATGTGTCTCCGAGGCAGCCCTGTGTGGAGGGATCATGGAATGGCCGGAAGGGCCCATCAAATACCATTATGCCATTCCGGTACAGCTTCAGTGGGATGGGCTCAAGACCATGGGCCGGTGCTCCTCTGGGCATTGGCTCCACCTGGGAGTCACCGTCTTCCACCAGCTCACTGAGATTCTTCAGGCTGGCCAGCAGCCTGTCATAGTCCACTTCATGGGGCACCAATGAGTCCCCTGCCTTCCAGAACTTCTCGGCTATCATCCACTCCTCATCCTCCGAGCTGCTCGAGTCCTCATGCTCCCTGGGCTCTCCCGCCCACTGCAGACCGTAGTCCCCAAGGAAGTGCTCCACCTCCCAGACCTGCCGCCGCCGCCGCTGCGCCCACGCCATCTCCAGCTCCTCCTGCCGCTGCAGGGACATCTTGCCCTTCTGCTCCTCGAGGATCGTCACCAACTGCTCAAGGGACTGTATTCTCTCATCCTTGGACAGCATCTGGTCAGCCTGGGTCTTCACCCGCTCCTCCAGGTCCTGCACCTTCCTTGCCATGGTCAGCAGCTCCCCATTGAGGGACCCGGCAGCTTGCCTACCCACAGGAGCTCCTATGCCATCATAGCAGGAAGGGATGGAGAAGTTTCCTCCGAGCCTTGTCCACCACTCGGCACGTTCACTGAATCTTCATTTCTGTAGAGCTTTACCCCTCACCTCCCTGAATTCACATTCTCTGCCAGCAGGGGCACTTTTCGGGTCTTGCCAAGAGAGGACAAAGGTGTGCTCAAAATTCTTCTAGATTTCAGTTGTCAGGAACTCCCGGGCAGGGCCGAGGAGCCGTCCCGCGGTGCTGCCATCTTGTTTTCACGCTGTTTCCCAGGCCTCCATCAGTGTTTTGACGCTTTGCTTTTTAAGAAAAAACGAACAAAAGCGGTTCCTCTTCCCCCAATACGGAGTGACCGCTGGTCATCTCACTGTCCCTCTTGGCACACTGTAAATAAATGTAAATATGGACAGAAAGAGCCAGGCGGCCTGGCTCTCTCTCCTAAGTTAAAAAAATAAAGTGGCCGCGACCACGGGAGATGAAGGCCTTTTGCGCGGTGGAGGGAAGAGAACTCATTGCAGGGCCACGGGAGAGCGAAGGCGGAGAGGGACAGACCTTCCACTCGTGGACTCCATGGCCGTGGACAGGAGCCATGCTTGCAGGGGCCAATCCCCAAAAATGCCATTGTTCACTAAGTCCAAACAATGGTGGTCAAATCCTAACAACTGATCAACAATGCGAACTTTGATAAGAAGTTCTCCATAATCAGTTCTCAACAATTACTTGTTACTATTAAAGTTTAACATTATAGCCGAAACCGGTTTGGCTCAGTGGATAGAGCGTCGGCCTGCGGACTGAAGGGTCTCGGGTTCGATTCTGGTCAAGGACATGTACCTTGGTTGCGGGCACATCCCCAGTAGGAGGTGTACAAGAGGCAATTGATCAATGACTCTCATCGAAGTTTCCAACTATCTCTCTCCCTTCCTCTCTGTAAAAAAATCAATAAAATATATTTAAAAAAAAAAAGTTTAACATTATAAAATTAACAAAAATAATATAAAACTCATACCCTGCCTAAATAGCCACATGGCCACCGAAAACTGTATATTCCCTTCCCGTTCTCCTGCCGTTCCCTAGCTTGTCGTGCATTCTTTCCAAAAATCGGGACTTTTTTAAAACGCCGCGGGACACAGGACAAATTGTTAAAAGCGGGGCGTCTGGTCACCTTACGTTATACAGAAGGAAAACACAGAAGTGCAGCAGCACGGTTGAGATTGCTCTGCTAGTAAGTGGTAGGACCGGGATCTGGGCCCCAGGCCTCGCCGGGGCTTCCCAGCTGGGCCTGAGAAAGGCTTACACAGCAAGTGGGGCAGACACTAACTTTAGCTGGGCTGAGGGGACCCCCCCCACACCCATCAAGCTAAATCAAGGCAGGGCTGGGCTTTCTGAGGAACTGGTGCGGTCACAGGGGCCTTCCCGGAGAGGGTTGAGCCCTGTAAGACAGCTGGGGGCCCTGAGCTGCGGCCGGGGGGCAGGGGAGCTGATGGGCGCAGCCAGACACGCCCTGGAAGCCAGCACCCAGGGGAAGGGGTGACTCACCACCCCTCCGCCCTGGCGATTGCATCACATGTGGTGAGCGTGCAGCAGCGCGCTGCAGGAAGTGCACCTCGAAGGAGCTGCTGGCTCAGCCCCCGCTGGGCCCTCGCCGGCCCCTGGGAGACAGATTGTTGGGGACCGGAGACTGCGGGCTGGAGGAGCCCCACCCGTCAGCCGGTGCTGAGACAGGATGTGCATCAGGGCAGCTCGGGGGGCCCCACTGTGAGACCTCTGGGGGAAGGTCATGAAAGCCAGGAAGCACCCTGAGCCCCCTCCCAGCTGCAGAGGAAGGGGAATAGCACTGCCCACACCTCAACGTGGTGCCGTCACTGTGCCTGCCCGTGGCCAGAGGGAAGCCCGGGTCCCGGGTGTCAGACGGAAGCCGGTGCCTGGCAGCCGGGAGAAGGAAGGCCTATTCTTGCACGAATTTCATGCATCGGGCCTCTAAAATTCCTAAAATTCTTCTCCACCTTGTGGCTCATAGAAATATGTTATGTCAGTGTCACCTGGCTTTCCACCCTCTCATGGAATGCAATGCCGGTCTGCCTGCCTGCCTGCCCACGGCAGCCAACTGCATGGCGTAGTAGCTGCTGGCTGTCTGATCACAGAAAGATTCCTAGGGATGGTGAGCCCCGTCTGTGAGCTGGGAGAAATGATGCCCATCTCACTGGGTTAAAGGAGAGGAGGCATGTGCCATGCTTGGCATAGAGTCTGCTCCTGTGTGACAGCAACTATTGTTACGCAGTTATTCTGCATGTGTGACATGACCGTAAAGCTTCTACAGGGGCCAGGAAGGCAGTGTAATGGGCACCGGGGCAGGCACCAGGAGAGATAGGGAATGGTGGGGACTGTGGCAAACTGGAAAGTCCTCGCCAGTCCAAAGGGGGCAGCAGCGCCTCAGCTTCGGCCACTGCTGCTGGGTGAGAATTCAGAGCAAGCATGGCCTGACTTTTTCAGGAATGCTGGGAATCCTAATTTGTCATTTCAATTCAAGTAGAAACCCACAAACAGTAGCAACAACCAAAAGCCAGCAGCATTGTGAGGCTCACTCAGCAGGTCCTGGAGCAAAGCTGGGCGCAAGGAAGCTACCACAGAGCCCCGAGGAGGCCCCCTGCTCTGAGGAGTTGGGCTGCCCCGCAGGGAAGACCCGAGAGGCAGAGGCAGGTGCAGAGGGGGCACTCCCACCGGAATCGGCAGCTGCCGGAACACGCATACACCAGCCTCCCTCGGCCAGGAGTCTGAGGGGGACAGCGCTCATTCGGTTGCATTGTCCCGGGACCTTGACTCAAACACAGCCCCGGCCTGGGCACTCCCAGCCAGGACGGGAGGCCTGGACCTGAGGGCTGGGTGGGAGGTTCTGGAGCTCTTCTTCTTTTTTTTTTCTTTTTTTTTTTTAAAACATATTTTTATTGATTTTTTACACAGAGGAAGAGAGAGGGATAGAGAGTTAGAAACATCGATGAGAATCATTGATCAGCTGCCTCTTGCACACCCCCCACCGGAGATGTGCCCGAAACCAAAGTACATGCTCTTGACTGGAATCGAACCTGGGGACCTTTCAGTCCACAGGCTGACGCTCTATCCACTGAGCCAAACCGGTTTCGGCTGGAGCTCTTTGTAGGGACGGCGATACCACCGATGTCCACTGGGCGTCGCTCTCATCTAAACGATGGCCTTGGGGTCCCCTATTCCACCAGCAAGGCAGGTCCGGGACCCAGTGGGCTGCAAGGCCAGGCCAGGCCTCCCTCGGAGGATTGCTACAGCTCAGATGGTCTTCCCAGGGGCAGACTCCCTGTTAAATGTGCATAGAAGCCAAACCTGGACTTAAAGGGCAGCTCTCCTGCCTGCCAGCCAGCCTGCCATCTTTCCAGAAAGTCCTTGGAGATCCTCTCCGCACCCCAGGGTTCTGCGAACCTCAGGGACTCCCAGACTCTGCTGCCGAGGGACCTCCGCCACCTTCCCCGATGGGCCACACACGGGAATATCCCAGGCCTCGGGGACTCCCCTTTCGGGCGCAGCTTCATGGGGTCGAACGTTCCCGCTTAGAGGTCAGAGGTCTGGGCTTGGGCTCTGGGCCTGCTGCTCTCTAGCAGTGTGGACCTGGGCCAGCCTTCACCTTCCTGGGCCTCCCAGTTCTCTTTCCAGACGTCTGTGTGGATGGGCCTCACGAAAGAGGATCAGAGAAGATTCTACCAGAAGATGAGCCCACAGCCCAGTGAAAGGGCTTTCGTTTCTCAAAACGTTTCTGGAGGGAGGCTTTACTCCAACTGAGAGTGTGACATGTTCGCTCTACTTTCATCCGGACCTGGAGTCATGGGACAGCCCGGGACTGGCGCCCCTGGTGGACTGAGAGGGTTCTGCAGGCCAGGGATGACAGAGGAGAGAAAGCAAGTCTCCACCCCAAGAAGCTCAGCGGCTGGGGTGGGCACCGGTAAGGCTCACCAGCCACCGGAGGGCGCGGGAGGGTCTGTGGGCCCTCGCCTTGCCTTCTCCTGCGTGGTGGGTCATGAGGTCACTGGGGGAACTTGGATGTTGTAGACTCTCAGGCGGCTCCTTCGGAGATGCCAGGTCAGGTGGCCCAGGTAGGGCCTCAGAATCTTCTGGGGGAAACTGACAAGCTGCTGGGGAACCCCCTCCCAGGCTCCTCAGCCACCTGACCCCCCACCCTTCGGTACCTCATTGTCTCAGAGCGTCTCTCCCAGGTGGAGCTATTGGTCTGTGAAACCACAAAGTGACCTGAAATATCCCCAGAACATAACCCATACTCATGCAGATACTTTTTTAAATGCATTTTTATTGATTTCAGAGTTGGAGAGAGAGAGAGAGAGAGAGAGATCAGTGATGAGAGAGAATCATTGATCGGCTGCCTCCTGCACACCCCCCAGTGGGGACTGAGCCCGCAACCTGGGCATGTGCCCTGAGTGGGAATCGAACCGTGTTGATACTCAACCACTGAGCCACGCCAGCTGGGCTGGAGCAGCTATCTTTATGTGCACCACAAACTTCACTGAGGAAGACCCTGTACAGGTGGAAGCGAGTATGGGGTGAGGCATGCTGAATAGGGGGACCCCAGACTTCATGCCAGAATCCGAAGACAAGCAGACGTGCCCCAACAGAAAGAGAAGAGAGGTGAGGGGAC
Source organism: Pipistrellus kuhlii (assembly GCF_014108245.1). Taxonomy (NCBI): domain Eukaryota; kingdom Metazoa; phylum Chordata; class Mammalia; order Chiroptera; family Vespertilionidae; genus Pipistrellus; species Pipistrellus kuhlii. Next base: position 10,679,806 of record NW_023425523.1, read on the forward strand.
GATGGACGGTAATGTTCTCTCCATTACCGAGAAGAAAAACATCTCAACACACCAGACCAAAAGCCACCAATTGAAAATATTTAAAAAATAGTAATTTCTATTGATTTCAGAGAGGAAAGGAGAGGGAGTGGGAGAGATAGGAACATCAACGATGAGAGGAAATCCTTGATCGGCTGCCTCCTGCATGCCTCACACTGGGGCTTGAGCCCACAGCCAGGGCTTGTGCCCTGAGCGGGAATTGAACTTTGACCTCTTGGTTCAGAGGTCGGTGCTCACCGCCAGCCGGACTGAAAAGATTCCTGAGTCAGGTCTTCCCTGGAAGCTGAGGAGCTGGCCCAGCAGCTTTAATTTCACAAATGGGCTCTGTCCCTATCGCCGGCTCCTTCTTAACCTTTGATCTTTCCCAGGAGGCAGCCAGGCCTGACACCCCTCTCCCCCCGCCCCCCCCCCCCTCCGCCCTTCACAGCGGCTGCTCAGCCTCGGCTGTTGCTGCGGCCCCGGTGTCTGGGCGTGGCCTTCCTGCTCAGGGAGAGTGTTTTTAGGAAATGGCCAAGCGTCCCCTGGGGGCTGCCTGGCTGCCTGGCTGCCAGGCGTGGGCTCTTGGCGCGGCCTTGAGGGGCGAGGACTGGTGGGTTTGCCTCCAAAACGGCCAGCTCAGGTGCCCCCCCTGGGGCAGCATGAGGTCCGAGTGCAAGTTCTGCCCTCGCCAGCAAAAGGGAGAGAGAGAGAGAGAGAAACATCGATGAGAGAGAATCTCTGGTGGGCTGCCTCTTGCACGCCCCCTACTGGGGATCGAGCCTGCAACATGGGCCGGGCCGCAGGGAGGTCTTTTGTCCCGTGGTTGCATCAGGCAGGGAACAGGGCGAAGTGAGGAAGAGCCTCAGCATTCACTCTCCAAACCCTCATTTCCGGGGAGCAGGGGGCCTCACGGTCAGAGGCAGCGTCACAGGGTTCCGGCTCCGGCTCCGGGCAGGCGCTGGGCTGGGGCAGCTCGTAAGCTCTGCCTGGTCCGGGGCCTTCTCCCAGCTGTGGCTCCTGAGCCAGCTTTTTGGTGGCCCGCCTGCCTGGGGGGCTCCGGGTTTGTGGTTTGCTTTAGGGTTTCCCCTACCAGCACCTCCTCAGGCTCAGGGGCCCCCTTCAGTGGGTCAGCCCTGGGCAGGGGGGGGTGGGGGTGGGGCCAGAGCAGGTCTCCCCCAGCCTCTCAGCTGGGCACCTGCACACATGGCCCCCGCCCCCTCAGAGTGTGTCTCTGCTTCCAGGCCCAGCACCCCTCTCCCGGGTGGCAGGCTCTGGGCTGAGTGGGGTGCTCTCTGGGATCGGCCTGTGACATCACCTCTGAGCAGCTCTGGCCGGCACCCCGGAGGCGTCCTCCAGATTGTCGGGGTGCGGGTCCAGCTCCCAGGTGGAGTCCCTTTCTCACCTGGGTAAGGACCTCTCTCTGCTGACCCCCACCTCAGGGGGCTGGAGACGGATTCCGGAAAAAAGAGGCTGGGGCACGCAGACCAAAGCCGGCTTCTCCGGGCGCTTCAGCCCAGCTGCTGGCGCCACCCACACAGAAAACAGGGTGTTCCCAGCCCTGCCCCCCTCCCCCACCCCTTCACCCCTAGAGGGACATTGCCCATTTGACAAACGGAAGGCCCCCAATCCACACCTCAGGTTGGTAAGCTCAACCCTGTCCCAAAGGACATTCTGGAAGAGACCCAGGTTCTCCCAGCCTGGGGCTGCGGCCATGAGGTTGGCAGTCACGTGTCGGTGCAGAAGGGTCTCAGGCTGTGGTCAGGGAGGGGGTTCCGGGCCCTGGAGGTGCACAGCTTCCTGGTTTTTCACCAGGTGACACGCAAAGGAAGTGAAAGAAAACTTGAAACATAACAATGCATGAGTGGGCCCTGACCGGTTTGGCTCAGTGGATAGAGCTTCGGCCTGCAGACTGAAGGGCCCCCGGATTCGAGTCTGGTCAAGGGCACATGCCTGGGATTCGGGCTCGATCCCCAGTAGGGGGCGTGCAAGAGGCAGCCCACCAGTGATTCTCTCTCATTGATGTTTCTCTCTCTCTCCCTTTCCCTTCCTCTCTGACATCAATAAAATAATATATATACTTTTAAAAAAATGAGTGAATGTTCACCACAATAAACCCTTCTGAATAACAAAGCGCTCTTGTTCATCCTCCCCTCCTGAGTTTCTCGCTCAGGTTTTCCTTTTCTTGGGCTGTGTATTTGCCCCCATGCTGGGTAGAGCAGTGAGGCCTGGCCTGCCCTCGCTCTGGGCTTATTATCTCCGGAAGTCAGACTGAGGGCAATGGGTTGGGCGGGGCCTGAGCTGTGGTCTGAGAGTCGGGGAGCAGCGCTCATCAGGGGCCTGCGGTCAGCACCGGGCCCCGTGCCTGCGTGCGAGGAGATGCAGCACGTGGTTCCACTTGCACACATTAGGGCCGCGGCCCTGGGGTTGGTGGATTTTGCCTGGAGAAGGGGTTACAACTGCAGACGGAGGAGGAGGGGGCTCTGGGCTGGACCTGGAGGCCGAGAGAGGAGGTAGGGGGAGGTTTCTGTATGTGGGGGGGCTGGTAGGGGTGGGTGTGGGGTGCAGGTGAATGAGGTCACAGGCACCTGGTGCTGGAAGGCCGGCGGGCAGAGGGGCCGCGCCGGCCTGGAGAAACCCACTCGCAGGGTTCTGCGGCCCCATCTTCCCCACCCCGCACCCCGCTGTGCTTTGTGCAGCATTCTAGTTTCCATAGCAACCAGCACACGGCGGCAGAGCCAGGATTCTGACCAGGTGGGCTGCGCACAGGAGGGACATGTGAAATCACTAAGCGACAGAGGCCCGGGTCCCCAGCGAGGGCCTCTGTGGAGGCCGGAGAGCAATGTCAGGCTGGGCGATAAGGCCCAGGGCCCCCTCAGCTCCGTCTCCCCGGCATCAGCTGTGCTGGGAGCAGAACAATCTGATGGGGGTTCAACCAGAACCACCGGGCGGGGCCGGCCCACGGCAGGCGGTCTGCAGACCAGCCGAGGGCGCGGGGAGGTGGTGGTGGGGGGAATGGGGTGCCGGGCGCCAGGTGGGGGGATGCCCTCCATGTGGCCCTCAGGCTTGCATGCTCTTCCTGGAGAAGCTGCCCTTTGGGATCCCGCTCGCCGGCTCTCATGTGGGCGAGCGAGGGGCTGGGCCCGGCAGCCTCCCTGATGGGACTGACTGGGAACAGCTGGCGGGCACCGTGTTTTCAGAGCAGAGAGCATCCTGGCTGCGCAGGCCGGACTGAGGCGGTGGCCCGGTCAGAGGATCCGGGTCCGGTCCGGTCTGTGTCTGCCGCTCACAGGTGTGACCGTGGCCGGCTCACCCGCCGGTCCTGGGACTCAGTGTGGATGGGGCCGTGGGGCTCACCCACCTTGGGGCAGGGCCTGCATGTCCTGTCCTGGTTGGGCAGAGCCACGCTGAGTGGCCGCCGAGCCCAGAGACCGGTGAGCTGCAGGGAGTGAGTTCAGAGAGCAGGACCGAGGCCACCCACTCACTGCCACTCGTCTCTGTCCTCAGCGAACGTGACCGACACCGAGGGCGTGAGCATCCCGGCGCCAGGCAGCGGCACCAGGTAAGACGTGGTGGCACCGGGCCTCACAGCTGTGATGGGGACGCTGGCCGGCTCCCGCTCACACCGGCGGCACTGTGTGGGCCGAGGGCCCGGGCCCGGGGAAGGCGGCCGTGGCTGTAGCCGTGGCCGTAGAGCCCAGAACGTGGCTGGAGGCCGCCGTGGAGGGTGCTGAGGAGGCCCCCAGAGGCTGCAGGGACCTGGGGGTGGGAGCAGGGGAGGGGGAGCAGACAGGCCGCGCCAGCCCGGGTGTGGGGCGTCGTGGGTCTGCAGGAGCTGTAGATAAGAAGGGAGAGAAGCAGGCCGAGTCCGGGAGGGAGGGAGCTCTGGGTTCGTGTGGGCGTGTGAGCCTCGGAAGAGACTCGATGGTGCTGGTGCCGGAGTGGGCAGAGCTGGAGTGAGCGCCCAGGCTGGGCAAGGCCTGAGGGAAGGAGACTGGCAGGTGGTGGAGGCAGGGACGTGGTGAAGGCTGTGACAGTCCCTCGGAGACCCCAGAGAGGGGGGAGGGGGTTGTACTGCGGTGGGCGGTGAAGCTGGGCCTGGGGCAGAGAGCAAACGCCTGGCTGGGCGTCGGTGCCTCCTGCTTAAAGCAATCACAGGCGCCTGCAGACAGGTTCCCGCAGCTGCTCCGGGCTGTGTGGTGCTCAGCGTACACACACACACACACACACACACACACACACACACCATACGGAGACACACAAACACACACGCATGCATGCAGGCTCCCGTGGGCTGAGCCGGCTGTGTGTGCAGGCCACACCAGCTGCAAAGCCCAGGAGAGGGGGGCAGAGAGAGGGGTCGTCTCTCCCAGGGACAGTGGCATTTGCTAAGGTCTCGAAAGGGACCTCGATGGAGATGAGAGGTAGGAACCGAGGCGGTCTTGCAGGCAGTGAGAGGAAGCTTCCAGAAGCTTCCGATGCGTGGCTGGAGCACTGTCTCGGAGGAAACCTGGGCACCAGCATGGACACTGGAGCTCCATTCGGGCCTGACATTCAGGAGCTGCAGGGCTGGCAGCCTCCTCAGCATTCGTGGGCCTCGCTGTCCTCATCTGTAAGGGGAGAGGAGGGGGAAGGAGTGATAATGTTGATCTGAAGGGGCTCAGGGAGGGTGGGACCAAACGTGGGCACAGGTAACGCACCCGGCATTTGGCAGGCCTCCGGAAATAGGGTCCCTGCCCGGCGCGGCCCAGGGAGACCGGGAGGAGAGGAATATTCCAGAAGTCCTCCGAGCGCCCTTGGCTGGTCCGCACACAGGCCGGTCTGCGGGGGAGCTGGTTCCCTTCCAGCCCTGACCTCGCACAGCGGCCTCCGGACGTGTGACTTCCTGCGTCTCCCCTGGACAAAGGCGCCCCTGTCTCGGCCCCCCGGCCGGCCCCACAGGCGAGCCGGTTCTTGTCACATGTCCGGGTCCTGGCGAGAGTCCCCGGAGGCCGAGGCTGCGGCCATGACCTTCACCCGCGCAGGGAGGTGAGGGCGGGCTGGAGGGAGCATCCGCCCCAGGCCCTCACCTCACGACTCAGGGTGGGGGTGGCCCGATGAATGCCATGCACTGAGCGACCCCCTGGCCATCCACACAAAGGGCCTTTCCATGGGGGTGGCCCAGTCTTATCTGTGGAATCAAAGCTAGCCGGTGGCAGCCAGAGGAGGCCCCGGGGGACCCAGGGGCACGTAGACCCCCCGGGAAGTGGGAAAAGCCACTTGGACACTTTCCCAGGGACATAAGGTCTCAGTGCACAGAGAAGGGCCCTTCTGAGTAACGGAGGGAAGGACAGATGGGGTTTTACCTTTGATCCTGGCCTTAATTGTGCACGTGTAACCTAACTCCGTGACGGCCGGCGACAGAGCAAACGCACAGACCCCGGTGTGACTTCCACGACCTCTGACGTGACCTTGGGACTTGAGGGGTCTGACTTGGCAGCTGGGAGGCGGGGCAGCCTGGGTGCCACCATGCACTGGGGCTGGGTGACTGTGGACAGCCACCCGGGCTCTCTGGGTTGGAGGGTCCTTAGTGAAAAATGAATAGTATGTCTACATAATTTAAAGCTCCCTTTCAATCCCCCCCCCCCCCGCCCCTCAACCCCACCTGGCTTTAAAAAAGAAGAGGGAGGCCGAGCTGGCCTGGCTCGGTGGTTGAGCGTTGACCTACGAACCAGCCAGGAAGGAGGTCACGGTTCGATTCCCGTCAGGGCACGTGCCTGGGTTGCGGGCTCCATCCCCTGTGTGGGGCGTGCAGGAGGCAGCCGATCAATGATTCTCTCACATCACTGATGTTTCTCTCTCTCTTTCCCGCTCCCTTCCTCTCTGAAATTAATAAAAAAAAAAAAAAAAGGAAATAGATGAACAAGCGAGCCTGGCCCCGGCCCCATGGAAGCTCGTAGTCTCGGAGGGAACGCAGAATGACGTGCAGTCTGAGCCTAAGGGAAGCAGAGCGTGAGAAGCATTCTAGCCGGGAGGCGGGTGGGACGGAGGCAGGCTGAGACGGGCACAGGGGCACAGCGCAGAGGCAGGAGCACAGGCCGCACCGCAGGGCGCACAGCCCTTCCCCCTGCGAGGGAGCTGAGCTCAGCAGCACGACGGAGGCCTGGTCCCAGGCATCTGCAGATTCTGAGGCCTTTGGACTTGGGGGAGGAGCTAGAAGCCACAGATCCTGGAGCAGGGGTTCGGGAGAGAAGAGGGATTCTGACAGCGACCCGGCTGGTGGCACTTGCTGACGCTGTGCCTGGCTCTAATCAATAGCTGATACTATTGAACAGGCCTGGAGCGCTAGCTGACTCTGTGCCTGGCGCCGTGCCCAGCACTCAGACACATCACTTCACAGCCGCCGTCACCGTGGGGGCCGCCACAGTGTGTGTGTGTGTCCCCCCCCACCCTCGCTGGCAGGGAATCTGGGCGCCCGAGAGGGAGGCTGCTTGCTCATGGTCACAGCGGGCCCGGAGCTGTCACTCCGCTTGGTGTTTCTGCTCTGACTTCGCCCGCTGTTCTCCGGGAGTTTGGACTTTTCCCTTCCCCACCGACTCCCCCTCAGCAGAACGTGCCTGGTCTTGATGACATCACTTCCACAGTTGGGTGACCTGAGAAAACCCGGCTCCTGGGAGGGGCCCCTCTCCCGCGGTCGGTATGTGGAGTTCGATAGGAACTTTGCTGAGCGGGGCGGGCACAGGGAGGGCTCGGATTTGAGCTTCTGCCCCTGTCGGTGGTGTAAATGCTCCCACCATGGCCAGTTTCCAGTTGCCATTGTAGCTTGTAAAATTCCTGAACATGTCATCATCAGCTCGGACACAGCCAGCTGCAAGACTCCGCCGGGGCCCGTGCTGGCTGGGAATTCTGGGAGCCCGGGGCTGGCATGAGCGTGGGAAAGCCCTGGGAGCTCCCAGTGTGCGTCCAGGTGCACCTTTGAGGGCCTCCTGGAGGCTCCTCCCAGAGGCCTGACCCAGGGCCTGTGCAAGGCAGAGCTGTGACCTGGGCGTGGGTTCCCCTCCTGCAACCAGCCCCTGCGGCCAGCAGGTGGCAGCACGCTCATGCTCAACACTGGATGTGGAAGCAAAACGGGGTGCCTTTGTTCAGCCAGAGGCGGTGTCACGGAGAGAAAGGCCCAGAGGGGCCAGCTCGTCAGCCTGTCCTTAGCTGACCTTGGCCGGCGGCAGCACCCACGGACAGGCTCCCGCAGCTCCACAGAGGAGAGCAGCCTCAGCAAACACCGGAGGCGCCACCGTCTCCACCGCCTCCCTGCCCATCCTCAGGGCTCAGGCATCCTGGGGACACACCAGGGTCCTTTCAAAAAAAGGGAGCCAGCCCTAACTGGTTGGGCTCAGTGGATAGAGCATCGGCCTGTGAACTCAAGGGTCCCAGGTTTGATTCTGGTCAAGGGCGTGTACCTTGGTTGCAGGCACATGCCCAGTAGGGAGTGTGCAAGAGGCAGCTGAATCGATGTTTCTAACTCTCTATCCCTCTCCCTTCCTCTCTGTAAAAAATCAATAAAATATTGAAATTTAAAAAAAAACACACAAAAACAAACAACAAAAAACAAAACAAAAAAAAGGGAGCCATGTGCCGAGAAGGGTGCCTCCGGATCGAAGGGTTCGCTCTGTTCCTGCCAGCCGCTCCCCACAGCCACACCGAGCGAACGACCTTGACCGTTGACTCTCCCGGACGGCCGACCCCGGCTAGAGGGACCACCTGTCTCCGCTGGCCCGGGACTGCCCTGGTCTGAGCCCTGGAAGGGCCGTGTCCTGGGGAACCCCTGTCCCCGGCAGGGAGGACAGCGGGCCACTTCGGCCCCTGGCGTCCCAGTCCTGGCAGAGGGAGTGCCTGCCTGGCGCACAGTGGGTGCTTTCTGGGGTGCGTGCTGCCGCGGGTGGGGGTGCTGCCAGAGAGGGGCCACGTGGGCGCCGGGCAGGACGGCAAGGGCTGAGCCAACCCCGCAGACAGGGTCGCCTTCCCTTCCCTTTGTAAAACCTGCTCCTCTTTGCTTCTTATCAGAATCGAGGGCAGAAGGTGTGAGGGGGGAACCCCACAGGTTCCCCTTCTTCTTGCCTCTCCCTGTCCCTGTGTCCTCCCTCCCTCCCACCTCCCTCCCTCCTCCCTCTCACACCGCACCTTCAGCCTCGCACCCTGCACCTGGGCCGGGCCTCCCCAAGTCCTTGGCAGAGAACTCCGTGTTCCAGGGAAGGGTGGGACGGCCAAGAGGGCGGCCGGAGGAGGGTGGGGCAGGGCCAGGGTAGCACCTTGACACAGAGGAGCAGGAGGACAGCTGCCCCGAGGAGCCCGAGGTCCCTGGAGGCTTCAGCTGCCCCCTCAGCCCCACCAGGGGCAGGTGCGTTCCTCGTTCCTCACCCGTAACCCGAGCCCGTCCCGATGGGCTCATCTGCTGCCTGCCTCCCTTCTTCCCCGAGTGCCTGCCAGCTGGGAGGCCACCAACACACCTGCACGCGGACCTGCCTCTGAGCAGAAAGCGCGGCTTAACACAACGGCAGACACGGGCGGCTTCTCCCCTGGACACCGGGGGAGAGGGCAGCCTCTCGCCATGGCCCCCCAGTTCTGCACAGACGGGTCCCTGTGGATGCCCCCATGGTCCCGCATTCCCCAGCACCCATGTGGCGGCCACCCCGCCTTCTCCCGGCCCCTGGAGGGGCCACACTCCTTCCTTCCTGCCCAGGATCTGCCCGCGGCTGCCCTCTGCCCTCGGATGGGCGTGGCAGGCGGGGCCCGGCTGGATGGCGTGGTCCAGGGGGGACGTGGGAGCGCTGGCTTGGAGGGTGAGGAGGGATCGCAGCGTTGCTCTGGGGGGGGGGGGCTCTAGATGGGACTGGTACCCGCTCTTCCGCCCCCCAGTTAGGAGGAGTTATTGGCGCTTAGAAGTACAGACTTCTCCGGAGTTTCACGTTTCAGGTTTTCTGAATGACCCATCATCCCTCCTCTCTCTCTCTCTCTCTCTCTCTCTCTCTCTCTCTCTCTCTCTCTCTCTCTCTCACACACACTCTCACACACACACACACACACACGTGCTTGTAAAACCAGTGGAGTCTGACTTGGCACTAGGTTGCCATCTCCTGGTTTTGACAGGGTTTGAAAACTCTGCAGGGTGTTACCATAGGGATGGCGGTGTGAAGGGTGCACATTTTTTTTTGGGGGGGGGTGTAAAATATGTCATAACAAAATGTACAATTTAATCCATTTTTACAGAGTTGACCTAATTCCATCATCTGGTGGCATTACGCACATTCACATTGTTGTCAGCCATCACCCCATTCGCCTCCAGAACCTTCTCATCTTTCCTCTCAGGCTCCGTGTCCCTTAACTCCCCGAGCCCCCGGCCACCCCCATCTACTTGCCTGTCTGTGGGCTTCCTGCTCTGGGGGCCTCCTGTCAGCGGAGTCACGAAGCATTGCTTCTTCTTCTTCTTCTTCTTCTTCTTCTTCTTCTTCTTCTTCTTAATATATTTTCTTGATTTTTTACAGAGAGGAAGAGAGAGGGATAGAGAGTTAGAAACAGTGATGAGAGAGAATCAACAATCAGCTGCCTCTTGCACATCCCCTACTGGGGATGTGCCCGCAACCAAGGTACATGCCCTTGACCGGAATCGATCCTGGGACCTTTTAGTCCACAGACCGACGCTCTATCCACTGAGCCAAACTGGTTTCGGAAACATGGCTTCTTTTGTGTCTGGCTTTTCACTTGGCTCATCCGTGCTGTAGCATGCACCAGAGTGCCCCTCGTCTTGAAGGCTGAATGGCATTCTCTGCGTGTGTGTAACACACATTGTGTATCTCGTCCTATGTGTTTTGCAACTCCCAGTGACTTTATAACAATCTCAGCGTACAGGCATCCCTTGTCTGACCCTGTCTGTCACAGACGCTGCCCTTTTTACAGCTCGGAGGCCGGGCCCGCCACCACGCGCGTCATTGGGGCACCCTGGACCCGAACCCACGAGGTCTCTGAGGAGAATCGGGGTGGGAGGAGAGGGTCCTGCTCCCGTAGGACAAGGCAGGGGCCCAGCCAAGGGGATGCTGATCCCACCATCGCCGTCTCAGTCCTGTGTCTGGGAGGCCTTCCGTGGCGGACGGAGGGTGCTGACGGAGGGGACCGTGAGCTGGCTGCTGGGACGCTGTCCGCCGAGCACCGGCTGGGTGCTTGCTCTGACCAGGTCTGGGGGCTGTGTGGATGGGCAGACACTGGGAACAGCCTCTCTTGTGCATACGTTTCTGGAGGGTCCAGGCATGACCTTGGCTGAGCCGATGCCCATAACCCTCCTGGGAACAAGCTCCACCGAGCTGCCCCCGCTTCCTCTGTTTCCTTTTCTCCCCATCGCCTTGTCTGGCTTCGTGTCCTCTCTCCCCTTCCTCCCCCCTCCCCCGGTGTGGCTCACAGATCGCTTTCCTGCTGGCCTCGCCGGCAATATTGATTTGACATTTAATCATTACAACAACAGCTAAAAATTCCCCCGCGCTTCATTAATCCCGGGGAGAAGGCCGTGGCGGCGGGCGGGGGCTGTAGGGTACACGCGCGTGTTCCTCCCAGCGTTCGGGAGAGTGGAAATTTCTGTTCCCATCCGTCACGAAACAGGAGGCCCTTATGGAAGGCCACGAGAGCCGGCGGCGGGGGCTGTGGGGGAGGTGGGAAGGGGGGGATGGGGCGGGGGGAGCCGGGGGAGGGCTGGCTCCAGTCCCTGAAGGCATTAGTCACCCTCCCGGACCCTGACAGACCTTGGGCTGTTCAAGGACTCCCGCCCTGGAGACTGAGCTATAAAGAAGGTCCTATTAGGGCTGCCAAGACCAGAAGAACCGTGTGACTTTAATAAGGTTAACGTTTGGCATTTCTGCAGCTTTTATGACGATAAGGTTCACAATCACATGACGGGGGGGGGGGGGAGGAGCGGGAGGAGGGTCTGTGCACGCTGAGCTGCTCAGAACCTCAGGGTCTGGCCAGGCCTGGCCTCTCGCCAGGCTCCCAAGGTGTCCCTGGCCGTGCTGTGGGCCCAGCGTGCGGCCCCCCTGCTGGCACACCGGGCGCCTGCTCACCCAGGTCGGGGCCTGGGGCTGTCGGGAATTAAACCGGGGAAGCCGTGTGCAGACAGGACGAGCCCTGGAGACCAGCGGACTTGTTAGAGAGAAGCGAACGCCCAGTCTGCCAGCCGAAGGCGGCGCCGGCCTGGCCTGCCCAGGCCGCCCCTGAGAGCCGGGGGGAAGGCTCCGTCCCTAAGCTCGGTGGCTTCGGTGCCTTCGTCCGTGTCCTCTGGCCTGGATCACTCTATCGTCCACCTTGGTCCGTCCGTCCTGCAAACACCCCCCTTGGGGAGGCCTTCCCTGGCCTCGCCCTCCCTTTCTGGGCTCCGGCAGGCCCGTCAGCTCCCTCCCTGCAGAGCTCGGGTCCTTCTGGAGCAGGGCCCGCCCCCGGGGACAGGTCTCTGCAAAGGAGATGGGGCCGGCCACGCAGGGCGCACCTGTGCCTTGTGTCCTGTGAGGACTCCTCGGCCCGGCGGGCGCACAGTAGGTGCCGTCGATGCTGAATGAGCTCTGCCTCAGCGGGAGGCCTCCCCTTCCCCTGGGAAGGCGGCTCGGGTGCCGCCTCCTCTGCCAGGGCATCGTCTCTGCTCACGGAGCCCCATTTCCAAACGGGTTGGGTACCGGCTTCTCGAAGGTGGACCCGGCAGCAGCCGGAGCATCCCTGGCCTCGGCCGTCGTATGTCCCTGCGTGTGCATTTCAAACGCGTCAGATGGTCATGCCTACGTCCCTCGTGTCGTCATGGTGATTCAGATACGAAACTCGGTCCTCCAATGGGACATGTCACGTCGACACCGTGGACTCAGCACCTGCCCCGCCTGAGGGTGGGCGTGAGCTCTCGTGGCCTCTGAGGGGGGTGCTGGCTTTCCAGGGGGGCCCGGGAGCCCCCGTCAGGGCTTCTCGGATGAGGGGGCCCAGCACAGACCCTGCATCCGGCCTAGGCTCCCCTCAGGACCAGGTCAGACATGAGCCTAACTGCATGGCGGGAAGGAGGACTGGGGGGCGAGAATCTCCCGAGGGATGGGGGCAGAGCCCCCCGCACCCCTCAGCTCTCACACAGCCACAGCCCTTCAATCCACAGCACCTCCTCGGGGAGCACGGTGCCGGGGAGCAGGGAGCTTGGGCACAGTGACCTCTGGGAGCTGCCCTCCCGGTGCCCACATTGGCTTTCTCAGCTGGGACACGCCAGATGTCAGAGGGCAGCCTGGGCTGCAGGGGGGTCTTGGCGTCCAGCTGCTGGTTCCTGGGGGGCGGGGAGGGGTGGTGGAGTGCCCCCGTGTTCGCCCAGGAGCGGGACAGTAGGGACTGTTCGTCCCGCGGGACAGGGAAGGAGGCTGGTTTTACAGACGTGCCCTCTGGATCCTCGGCCCGCCGTGCCAGGGCCGGAGACACCCTTGGGAATGGCCCTCCTGGCCCGGTCCCCGCCACGGGCCCAGGGCAGCGGCCGCCTGCGCCCCGGCCACGCCCGGCTCCTGGACAGAGCGTGAGGCGCACGTGCGGGGGGCGGGCCCGACAGCCCGCGTTTCTAGGAACAGCCGCCTCCGGTCTCACCCGAAGGGCACTCGTCCTTCTTTACGAGCCCTGCTGGGCGCCAGGGCCGCCTACCTTTGGCCCCTCGGGGCCAGCTTCGTGGTCTTTGTTCCCTAAGTCTCACCGGAGTGAAACATTAACCGGTGGTGGGACGAGAGGCCCGGCCTCGGACACCTGGGGTGTTGTTCGCCGACCTGGAATTTTCCATTCCTCCGGGGCTCACGTGGCCCGGCAGCGCTTTCTCCGAGCCACGCCACGAAGCGGGTCAGCAGGGTGGGGGGTGCCGAGTCCCCGGATGGGGGTGACCACAGCTGTGTCCAGCGCCGTGGGCCGTGGCGACGCTGCCCTCCGCGAGGCAGCGTGTGGGGAGGGTGAGGACTGAGAGCCGGTCCAGGGCCAGACCTGCAGCAGGTGTCTCGGGCTACGGTTTCCTGTAAAAAAGGGGGCTGGCGTGCCTCAGTGGTTGAGCATCCACCTATGAACTGAGAGATCATGGTTCGATTGCGGGTTGGGGCACATGCCCAGGTTGTGGGCTCGATTCCCAGTGGGGGTCGTGCAAGAGGCACAGATCAATGATTCTCTCTCATCATTGGTGTTTCTATCTCTCTTTCCCTCTTCCTCCTCTCTGAAATCAATAAATGTGTGTGTGTGTGTCTGTGTATATGTGTATATACCATGTTTCCCCGAAAATAAGACATCCTCCGAAAATAAGACCTAGCGCATGGAAAGATAAGACATCCCCTGAAAATAAGACCTAGCACAACTTTGGGAGAAAAAATTAATATAAGACACTGTCTTATTTTCTGGGAAACAGGGTATATATATATATATATATATACTCACACATACATAGAATGGCCAGATTATTATGATCTCTGCATAATAATCTGGCCTCTGTGTGTGTGTGTGTGTGTGTGTGTGTGTGTGTATTAGAGGTCTGGTGCATGAATTTATGCATGGGTGGGGTCTGGCCGTCCTGGCTAGGGGAAGGGGACATGGGCGGTTGGCCGGCCTGCCTGCTGGTAGAACTCCTGGTCTACAGGACAATTTGCATATTAGCCTTTTATTATATAGAACATACACTGAGTGGCCAGATTATTATGTGTTCAGAGATCATCATCATCTGGCCACTCAGTGTGTGTGTGTGTGTGTGTATGTGTGTGCACGCGCGCGCAATGCAAGACCAATAAACTCCACTGGCTTCTTTATCACCTTGAGGAGCTATTGGGGCCCACCCTTGGCTGCCTTCCTCTCTCCTCCCCTCTCCCCCCCTCCCCACCTTCTGCCTTGCTGCTTCGAGGCCTCCCTCCCCTTATCTCACTTCCTTTATCTTGGGTCTGAGGGCTCCTCTGAAGCTAGAGCACAAATCAATCACATCTTTTTAAATGTTTTCAATGGAGTGGACATTCAGGGTTCTTCGGCCTCCGTTTCAGATGTGCAGCACACTGGTCCAACAGTCATGTACTTTCCTGGGTGGTCCTGCTGCCCCACACACCCACCTGCCGCCCGCACAGCTGTCAGCTCCCCCTCACCCCCCAATGCTGCTGTTGTCGCCATCTGTCATCCCACCTCTGAGTCCAGTGGACCTGTCTTCACCACCATCTACCTCTGCCACCTCCTAGCTGTGCGATGCGACCTTGGCCAAGTTATTTGGTTTCTTTGGGCATCCGCATCCTCGTCTATATTTGGGCTTTTGTAAGAATGACACCCCATGCCATCAAGCACCAAGTCTCCAGGAATAGAAGCCATTATACGCTACAAGTGGGCGCGCACAGAACTGACCCCTCCTCCCAAGACTTCCTCCTTCAGCCTCTTTCTGTTAACGGGGTAGGTGTGGGGGGCACGCTCCCCCGATTTCCGGGGCTTTGGGCTTGATGTCACCTTGGTGTTTTTTCTCGCCTATTCTCTGCAGTCAGTTCCATCTCTGGAAGCCTTCCTTCCATTTCCCTGGGGTCCGGCAGCTGCAGAGATGGGGGTCCTCACTGTGGGAATTGCTGGGAGGTTTAGTCACCCACTTTTCTGGGGAGGATGACTTGGAATCACGGCTGGTTGGCCCGGATTCCCTGAACGGATGGGGGCTTCCCTGACTGGGCTCAGGAGGGCCAGCTGCACTCTCTGGGATTGGCTGCCGACCTGTGGCTGCCGACCTGTGGCTGCCGACCTGTGGCTGCCGACCTGTCTGCCCCGGAGCAGAGGGCATTCCCAGGCACCATAGGGCGCCATGGAGACCGTTCCCAGTGACGTTGGCTTGAAACACGTAGGGGAGTGGGCGTTCCCCGCCAGCTCGTCCCGTGGGCACTTAGAGGAATGGAGCTGGGTCTGGTACCCCTTGGCCAGGAGCCTTGTGCAAGGCTCGACCTTAGGGGAGACCCTAGTGTGCGTCCACAGAAGGCCTGGTCCCCACGTGAATGTGGGGTTCGCCCACAGCTTTTCCTGGCTCAGCAACGCATTCCTTGTTTGTGCTGAATAATATCCCACTGTCGGGAGGTGCCACCGTTTGCGTGCCCACCTGCCTACCGCAGGGCATCCTGGCTGCAGCCAGCATTTGCCAGCTATGAACACACCTACCCCAAGCACCTGTGCCCAGGGCTTTGTGTGGCATGTGTTCAACTCCTTCAGGGAATGCCGAGGAGAGCCATTGCTGCATTCATACGGTATTTTTTTAAAAATCAAAATTAACCCCCGCCCCCACAAACTAACAAAAATGCAGCTAAAGATAGACTCTGACCCTGCACACACACTAACCGAAAAGCAGCTAAAGATAGAGCCTGCCCCGCGCTCTCGGGCCGCGGCCTGCCGCCCGTCACCCCGCCCTGTTGGGCGTTCCCCTTGCCCCTGAGCAGCTTTTGGATGGAAAGTTTCCTTCACAGACTCAGTCCACTCTGCCTTTTCAGCAGACGCCGCCCCCCGTGGTTCCCAGAGGATTTACTCTTTATGGGGGTGGGATAACGCCATTAGCGATCCCCGGTAACTCTCCATCCTTTTCTCCTTAGGGAGGTAAAGGTACGGAGCCTGGACCTGCACTGCAGGCCTGCGGGGGGGCAGTCTGCAGCCCTCAAGAACGTGTGTGCGGGGGGAAGGAGGGGCGCTGTGATGTTATACTTGGTGCCTAATGGTTTGCCAAGGGTTCCTTTGTGTATCTGTCCCACTTCCCACCTGCTGCCCACCAGCTTCTGCAGGTTAGAGGCACCCGTTCCTGTGCGCATTCACACGCTTCTCACGCTCCCGTCGTGCGGCAGCTTTCCCCGGTGCGAGGAGCACAGAGGCGGACACAGGGGCCCTGACCTGGAGGTGCTAACAGCCCGCGGGGGAGACGCCTAGGGGCGATGAGGGTGGCGAGGATGGAGCTGGAGGATTTTCCCAGGATGCCGCAGGGCAGAGGTGGACCATGTAACATGCTTCCGGCGCCTGCAGGGTTGGAACATGTGAGTGCTAGAATTTTTTTATTTTTTGTGCTGATCTCCACCAGAGGGTATTTTCCCATTGGTTTTTAGAGAGAGTAGAAGGGAAAGGGGAGACACATCGATGTGAAAGCCTTCTAGAAATGCACCTGGCAAAGTCTCTCTCCTGGATGCGCTTAGTCATCTGCTGTCACAAAGCAAGACGGAGTGGGCGTGCCCGAGGCCTGACAGCCCTCCGGCTCTGGCTCCGGCTCCGGGGGACCCGGCTGGAACCCCAGGAAACGGGCCTGCACGGGACCGCAAGGGAGGGTGAGAGCAGGGCCTCGCGGCTGGTATTGCACTCGACCCTCCAGTCCGTGCTGTGGCGCTGCTTCCCCGTGGACTCGAGGCCACATCCAAGCCGCCCGGGCGCTGTGTGAGGGGCGTGGGTGACGAAAGCACTTTCTGGGGCTCCATATCCCCGAACCCTGAGTCAGCAACTCGGGGATGAGCTCAGGGAACCTGCACGTGAAAGACTCACCCTGGTTCCAGAACAGCTCCGCTGCAGAGTCGGTTTGACACCAGTCCATGTAGGGGCCTCTCCTTATCTTTTTTTTTTAATATGATTTTAAAAAATATATACGTATTTTTCGGACCATAAGACGCACTTTTTTCCCCCCAGAAGTGGGGGGGAAAAGTCCCTGCATCTTATGGTCCAAATATAGCCTACACATATACTTTAAAAAAAAAAGTTTTTTTACTTGCCCGGCTCTGTGTGGTCTCTGTGTGCTTGCCCGGCTCTAAAATGGTTCTAAATGCTGCTGTTTACTTTACAGGGTTGATTATATGTGTTTATGACTGTGATGTTGGGTTTTAATGCACATAAAATATTTTAGGACACTATTTGTTTCAGAATCTTTTTTTCTTCATTTCCCTTCTCTAAAAACTGGTGCGTCTTATGGTCCGGAGCGTCTTATGGTCCGAAAAATACGGTACTTTTTATTGATTTCAGAGAGGAAGGAGAGAGGTTGAAACATCCGTGATAAGAGAGAATCCTTGACCAGCTGCCTCCTGCATGCCCCACCCGGGGGATCGAGCTTGCAACCCAGGCACGTGCCCTGATTGGGCATCGAACCGTGGCCTCCTGATTCATAGGTCGATGCTCAACCACTGAGCCACACCGGCCAGGCTGCATCTTATTATCTTACGGTGAAAGCAACTCTGGAACATTTCCCAGAGGGGAGATAACTGATTTAGGTAGAAGAGGACTTGTTTCTAAAGGAAAATGAAATACGTATAGGACGGACTAAATGAAGTCATGACTGTGGAGTGTAAATATTTCAGGAACATGTTTAAGTGGTGGCATCCAGATGCTTTATTCAGGTAGTGAGCTGCCGGGATACGTAGCTAATGGAATGACTTAAACAAAGAGAACGTGGGCCAGACATCAAGCAAAACATCCTGACAGCTCGAAGAAAAAGCGCTACAGAATCATTTCACATTGTTCAGTCAACAGAACGTCAGTCCGTTCAGTGGGAAGCAAAGCAGGGGGCAGCATTTGAAAAAACAAACCCATCGCGTGGTTAGAATTCTCTCTCTCTTTTTCTTAAGCCGTTGTTTTGCGGCCTGAAGCTTTGTTATCCTAAGTCACAGGAATCGAGGTTCTCAGTAGCTGAAAATGGGGCTCAGGACAGACGTGGAGGGCAGGAAGGAACTACTGTTCTGGCCGCGAGCTGAGATGTGGAGAAGCAGAGAGTGAGCCTAACACGGCTTCGAGCATCCTTCCCCCGCCCTGGAAATGGTGTCTGCACAAAGAAGGTGACAGGCCCTGTCTCACTCACTCGGCACAGCCTGTTGGGGAGGTGGGCAAAGTCAGGCTTAAAGAATATAAACTCCTGGGAAATGAAAAGCCTGGGGTTTGAGTCCTCATTGGACCCCAGAGTCCATGCTTTCCCTCCTCAGACAGGCCTGGAGCATAGAGCTCTTTGGTCCTTCTCTCTGTACCTGAAGATGTGAAAGGGAGCGAATGCTACCACCACTTCCAACACCACAGTTCCACTCTCACTGCCATCACCACCATCTCTCTCACCATGCCTACCACCATCTCTATCACCTTTACCATCTCTATCAACACCACCAACACCACAGTTCCACTCTCACTACCACCACCAACATCTCTATCACCACCCCACCCCTACCACACCAGTTCCACTCTCATTACCATCACCACCATCTCTATCACCACGCCCACCACCAATATCTCTATCACCACCATCATCATCTCTGTCACCACCACCACCATCTCTGTCACCACCACCACCGTCTCTATCACCACCATCATCACCATCTTTATCCAGACGTCCAGCATCACTTGTTTATGAGAAAAACTTAATATTATGTATTTAATATTCATGAACATCACTCACCAACACCCCCAACCCAAAGAAAGAACCCACAGCCATGTCCCGTGCTAGATGTTCTACCTTTTCTACCAGCCGCACTTTGGGAATGTGATGTAGACCAATGGCCGCCATCTAAAAACAAAAACGATGCAGACTGGTGCAACCACTGTGGAGAACAGTATAGAGTTTCCTCAAAAAACTGAAAATGGAACTCCCATTTGACCCAGTAATTCCACTTCTAGAAATATATCCCAAGAAACACCAATCAGAAAGGATATATGCACCTCTATGTTCATAGCAGCACAATCTACAATAGCTAGAATCTGGAAACTGCCTAGGTGCCCATCAGCAGCAGATGATTGGATCAAAAAACTATGGTACATCTACACCACATGTGTCAAACACAAGGCCCGCGGGCCAAATCCGTCCCGCCAGGCCTTGCAATGTGGCCCGCACCGCGCTGTCATCACTGCACTCCGCTGCGTTTCCATCACAATGACAGTTTATGACTGTTCAGTAAACCATTCGGCCCGCGATTTAGGCTGGATTTTAGATTTTGGCCCCTTCTCTGATTGAGTTCGACACCCCTAATCTACACAATGGAATACTATGCTGCCACAAAAAAAGAAGGAATTCTCATCATTTGCAGCAACCTGGATAGAATTAGAGAACATCATGCTGAGTGAAAAATAAGCCAGTCAATGAAAGAGAAATACCACATGACCTCACTCATTTATGGATATTAAAGAACATTATAAATTGATGAACCAAAAGACAGATATAAAGACAGTAAAGCAACAAGCAGACTGTCAAATTAAAGCGGGGAGGGTAGGGAGATCTGTGTGAGATAGATCAACCGAAGGACTTGTATACATGCATATAAGTACAACCAATGGACACAAAACTCTGGGGAGGGAGGGTATGTATGGGGGTGCAATGTTAAAATATGTACACAGATAATAATTTAATTAAAAATAAAATAAATAATAAAAAAATAAAAACAAAAATGGCCAGGCTTCCTTCCCCCTCAGACAGGTACTGAGTGCAGGTACCATCCTTGCAAGAGGACAACGGGGTACTCAACCGCCCACCCGGCTGTTAGGATGTCAGAGCCCCTTTACAATGAAGCCAGGTCTAAACCAGCTGCCAAGGGAGGTCAGCTCTCCCCTGGCATCCAGGGGTTATAGGAAAACAGCGTCTGGTGAGCCCTGGCATCGCGGCCTCTCTTTATATGTGGCCCCGAGCGGGAACCCGGAGCCGTGGTCTCGGGGCACAAACACGTGAGGGGGAGGTTCCGCAGGGAGGGTCTGGCCCCTCCAGGAGATCTCAGGCTCGGAACCCGCTGCCACAAACACGGGAGGGGCCTTGTTTTAGAGCTGGCCGGCTTGGACAGCAGTCAGGAAACCTTGTGGGGGGGCTCCCAGGGAGTGGAGCAGCTCTGCTTAGGTCAGAGCTTTGTGCAAATAGGCCCCACGGGGTCCGCAGACGGTAAACAGCTCCCTGCCGGCTTCGGGCACAGGCAGCTTCCGCAGGACCAGGCTTCCGATCGAGTGCGGAGAGGGGCTGGGAGAGGAGCAGGCCCGGGACCGGCGGCATGAAGAGGGGAGTCCACCTGGCAGGCGGGCGAGGAACCGGCTCTGCCAGGACTCGGACAGGAACCTGCAGTCAGCGTCAGGGCCGGGCGGCTCCGGTGAAGACAGCTCGGGCTGACCCAGGGGGAGAGCGAGGGGAGGGGCAGGGGGAGAGAAGATGGAGCGGGCCAGGCTCAGGAAAGGGCCGAGTCAGCCAGGTGCCTTCCGAGGGGCTTATTGTAGGGGGTGGAGTTCTCCTCCGTCTGCCTGCCCAGCGTTACCCTACGAGAGTGGGTGGAATTGGGGAGCAATCCCCCCTTGCTTTTTTTGACCAATAAAAGAAAAAAAAGAGAAAGAAGTTGAGCCGAAACGGGTTTGGCTCAGTGGATAGAGCGTTGGCTTGGGGACTGAAAGGTCCCGGGTTCGATTCCAGTCAAAGGCATGTACCTTGGTTGCGGGCACATCCCCAGTAGCGGGTGTGCAAGAGGCAGCTGATCGATGACTCTCTCTCATCGGTGTTTCTAACTTTCTATCTCTCTCCCTTCCTCTCTGTACAAAATCAATAAAATATATTTTTAAAAAAAGAAAAAAGAAGTTGAAGGGAAAGTCAACAGGAAAGCACACGCAGAAGACACTTCCCCGTCTCTGAGCCTGCGCCTCTGCAGTTTGACATTTTATTTTATTTTATTTTATTTTATTTTATTATTTATTTTTCATTTATGACAAACCAAGCCGGTGGAGGGGGAAGTATTTCAGATACGATTGATGGGAATGTGTCTCCCCTGGGGCGGCGTCGACTCTGAGTCTCGATCTCCCCTTCTGGCCATGGTTGCCTGACCCTTGCTTCTCTGTCTCCCTCCACCAGGCCCCCCTTTTGCCTTCCGTCTGCATCGTGGCTGCTCGCCTCCCTCCCCCTCCAAACGGGTGGGTTCTTCCTTGCTGAGCGGGACCCCAGCCAGGATCCCATATGACTTTGCGGTGCCTTTTCCCAGCAACGACGTGAGGGTGTAATCTTAGAAGACTGGCCCTTAATGTTTAGCGGGATCCTGTCTCTTACCCATTTCTCCATCTGCTCATCCATTCAACACCATCCATTCGGCACCTGCTGCTGCCAGGCACGAGGCCAGTGCTCGGCCGTGCAGAGGTGAGGCACGCCTGGAAAACAGCGGGGTCTTCAGAAACCCATTAAACCAGCCGTCACCAACCGGGGGTCCGTGAGGCCCAAGAGGCTGGTGACCGCCGCTCAACACTGAAGCAGCCGGAGGGAAAGAAAGCGTTGCGATCTGGGCACTCCTTGCTGTGTGTCCTTGGGCTCTTTACTGAGCCTCTCTGAGCTTCAGGTGTTCATGGGCAGAATGGTGGAGATTGCCCTAACCAGTTTGGCTCAGTGGATAGAGCCCCGGCCTGCGGACTGAAGGGTACCGGGTTCGATTCCGGTCAAGGGCATGTACCTTGGTTGCGGGCCCATCCCCAGTAGGGGGTGTGCAGGAGGCAGCTGATTGGTGTTTCTCTCTCATCGATGTTTCTAACTCTCTATCCTTCTCCCTTCCTCTCTGTATAAAATCAATAAAATATGTTTTAAATTTTTTTTAAAAAAATGGTGGAGATTACCCCAAAGGGCTGTTGTAAGGATGGATGATAGGACGTGTGTGCTATGCTCCCTGTAATGGCTGGAATGTAGTAGCTGCTCAGTTAGTTACTCTTTTATTTTTTTCCCTCCTGAAGGGCTCACAGTGTGGCTGTGTGCAGTGGGGGTGGGGAGGGAGGGGAGGCGTGGGGTGATTCTGGTGGCAGTGGGTAGGGGTTGGGGAGATCTGGAGCAGGGGGCACTGTGCCGGGTGGAGGCCTGTTGGCTTTGGGCGCGGGCCAGCGGGAAGGTAGGGCGTGAGGGCCGCCCCGGGCGTGTCTGTGTGGAGAGCGGGCAGGAGGTCATGAGGCCGAAGATCTTGGCTGTTCCTCTCCAGACCGGGCTGTCGTGGGAGCCGTAAACAAGGGCTGTTTGTTTTGACTAAAATAGCCCACCTCTGGCTCTGCTCTCCAGTTCTGCTCATTTCCCCATCACTGCTGCTGGGTTCAGCGGGGCCCGAGATAAAGCACTGGCTCTGGGGTCTCCGTGGCTGTGGCTGGGGGCCATGTCAGCGAGGCTCTGGGGGCCCCTTTGGATGAGGCTGGGTCGGGGGGCAAAAGGAGGGGGGCAGTCTCACAAGCCAGCTCAGGCACCTGCCCGTTTCATTCCTGACCACGTGGGACGCGCCCTCTGGAATGGCTTCTGGTCTCCATCGCCGAGCCTGGCCGTCCACCCTCTCGGCCAGAGTAGATGCTGATTCTGACGTATAATCACCGCCCATTTGAAAGATGAGGAAACCGAGGCTCACCGGGGGAAGTGGCCTACCTAAGGCGGTGCAGACCAGGGACCACGTCCAGGTCTTCTCTGCAGCCCAGGAGCCCCCTCTGTCACTGCCCGTGCCACACGGCCACCCCCTCCCTGTCCCCTGGCCACTCCCCGCTCCCCGCTCCCCTGCCCCAGGCAGCCTGCCCCAGGCCCATGAGACCAGCCCTTCCAAAGGCAGACGGACACGCTGGGAGCCTCAACGGTGACACGCACAGACGTTATGATCATGAAAAACATCCGCGTCCCCCTCGGAGGCCGGTGAAGTCGGCCATCAGGCTGTCCCCCGCGGGCACTTCCCGTCTCAAGTGGATGGATCTCCCTCTAACACCAAACAAAGGGAGACGGTCCGGGCGGGCGCAGGAGGGAACCGAGCCTCGGGGGCTAATAGCTGAGCTGGCGTTGTGCTGACGGGGCCGGGTGGAGTGAAGTGGTGGCGATGCGGAAAGTCCACGCTGGCTCAGCCCGCCGGCCGCCCGAGCTCGGAGGAGAGAGGCAGAGCCGAGGGTGCGGGCAGGGGCCTGCCTCCCGTTCCTGGGCCCGCCTGGCTGCAGCAGAGCCTCGGGGGAGGGGAGGGGTGGGCGAGGAGGTGCAGGACGTGGAGCGGGTCAAGGGGAGGCCGCTCTGCGGGGTGTGTCTGGGGTCCAGGACTCCACCAGCTCCCTGAGGGTCCATTGTACAACTATTACCAGACTCCTCTGTGCTGGCCAAGCCCTGCCCGTCTGCTCCCAAACCACCTCACCCAGAGCACCTGTTCCTTCTTCCTGGGGTTATAGTAGCTTTTTAAAAAATGATTTCCCACCGGGTTTTAAGTTTCTGGAGACGAGGGACTGACTGTGTCGTAAGCACCTCTGGCCTTTGAGCCTTGCAGAAATAAGTGCTCAGTGTGCATTTGCTGGATGGATGAATTGATAAATCCGCGCACGAGGTACGTGCTTGGTAATTACCGATGGACTCTGTCCTGTCATGGGTTTTGGCAGGATACCCCCTCTTCTGGGCCGGGAGCTCCTTGGCAGAGTCCACCGAATCCAGGGACCGTCTTTCTGGGGGTTCAGGGATCTTGTCCTCAAGAGGCTCACTGTCTAGGCGGAGGGCAGTGAGGGGTCCTCCTCGGAGTGTCAGCCCCAGAGCGCAGGTGGAACCGGGCAGTGTGGACAGGGAAGGGGGGGATCACTCTGAGGAAGCTTCATGGGAGCGGGGCTGGGGCAGCGTGCAGACAGCTGCCCGCGGCGTGCGTGAGCGCTGCGGTGAGTTCCCACAAGGTGGGGTGAATCTGTGCACCAAGCACCCAGGAAGCCCTGCCCCATTGCTATGCCCCGTCCCCCAGGGACAGCCCCTCCCGGAAGCATAGGTTGGTGTTATGTGTTCTGACGTTTGTGTGCATGGAGGCATCCTCCACACGCTCCGTGGTGGCTGGGATGATGCTGAAAGGGGAGCTAGGAGCTAGGAGCTCACTGGGGGTGGGGGGCAGGGAGGGGGGCGGGGAGGGGCATTGAGGGGAGAAGGGGTGGTGAGCTGGAGGCAGAGAGACAGCCAGCACCATGTGTGGGAACCGCCAGCTTCGGGCACTGCTAGAGCATCCGTTCCAGGGGGAAGGCATGACATGGCTTTGGAGAGGAAGGCCGGGGAGAGAGGTCACGGAGACCTTCTATCCCAGTGGTCGGCAAACTCATTAGTCAGCAGAGCCAGATGTCAACAGCACAGCGATTGTAATTTCTTTCGAGAACCAGATTTTTTAAACTTAAACTATATAGGGAGGTACGTTGTTATTAACTTAGTTAGGGTACTCCTAAGCTGGCCTTTGCTAAAAACTCAAGGGTCCAAAGAGCCACATGTGACTCGCGAGTCACAGTTTTCCGACCACGGTTCCATACCATGCAAAGGGGTTCGGGCTTCGGCCTAGAAACCTGTGATCCCCAAACCTGGCTGGCCGTCAGCATCAGCTGGACAACTTTTCTCCTTCTTCTTTAATACTATGTTTGCATTGATTTCAGAGAGGAAGAGAGAGAGAGAGAGAGAGAGAGAGAGAGAGAGAGAGAGAGTAATATCCATGATGAGAAAGAAGCATTGATGGGCTGCCTCCTGCACACCTCCTCCTGGGGATGGAGCCCACAACCCCCGACTGGGGATCGAACCCTGACCTCCTGGTTCCTAGGTCGATGCTCACTCAGCCACTGAGCCACACCGGCCAGCCGCCTTCGCCCCTTCAGTGACACACAGAGGCTGGACCTAGTCCTGGACCCATCCAGCTCTTACGTTCTGGGAGCTCTGGCCATTGGGAGGCCGGTGTGGGGACCGCTGTACACAGCCCAGGGGCAGCGTGGGGGTCAGCCACCAGCTCCGTGCTCCGGACAACCAGGAGGAGGCACACCTCGGGCGGAGGAGGAGGCGGTGGGGGGAAGGCTGGGCCATCTGACCCGTAGCTAATTCCCCTTTGGACGTGCTCTCCTGGGACCCGTCCGTGAAGGACGTCACGGAGGAGGAGGGGAAAGAATGTGGCCCGTTGTCCGGGCCCGGACACAAAGGCCCGTCTGTGCGCACGTGGCACCCCCACCCCGGCCCCATCAGCCGCTCTTGTTTCCTCCGCTGCCGTCACAATGCGACTACAGACGCGCAGGCTGCCCTGGTGCCCCCGCCCGGAGCGCCGAGCGGTGGGCCCGGTGCCCGCGGGGCACCCGCTGAGCGCCGCCCGCGATGCCAGCCTCCCGGCCGGGCGCTTGGCTCCTGGAGAGGCTCGGGTTTCGGCAGCCTGCCTCTCCCTGCCCTCATTTGCTGCCCTCTCTCCTCTTCCCTTTCTCTCGCCCGCCCCGCACGCGTGTGAGCGGCAGATCCAGGGCGATCTGGCCCCGGCTGATGGCCCCGGAGCCAAGCCTGGAAGCCTGAGCGGTGACCAGCTGGGCGGGCGGCGGCCCGCGGTGCAGGGCCACTCAAGAGGCGCTGTCCTCGGGCAGACAGGCGGGCGGCGGGTCCCCAGGAAGCCGGGCAGGACGTTCTCTCCCCGGGGGAGTCCCTGCCAGGGCCCGGTGGGAGCCAGCGTGGCATCGGTGTCAGGAAGCCTGGGATGTGAATGTGGACCTTGGCGTTCTGCTCGCAAGAATTGAGGCTCTTAACTAACCCCTGCGTCTTAGTTTCCTTGTTTATGTGAAATGAGGATCATAGTTCTCGCCACGTGGGGTTGTTGTGAACTTTCCATGGGCCCTGGTGGAACGCAGCTTCTTGAGGGTCTTTTTAAATTATTATTATTCGGAGAAAAGAAGGGAGAGGGAGAGGGAGAGGGAAACATTGGCTGCCTCTCCCACGCCCTCTGCTAGGCATCGAGTCCGATGTGCCCCAACCTGAGATCACACTGAGACCTCTCGGTCCATGAGCGGATGCTCAACCACTGAGCCACACCGGCTGGGCTGAGGGACACCGTTTCACCTACAGCAGCCTCCCAGGCCCCTGTACAGACCTGAGCTTTTTCTGTGAGGGACACGGAGCCATCGGAGGGGCTTGAGCTACGAAGGCCAGGCATGCTGTGATTACAGTTAAAGGGACGCTCGGTCTCTCAGAGGCTATTTCTCTCTCTCTCTCGAATGTGGGGCGGGTGCCTCAGGTCCCTCCGGAGAGCCTGCCGTGTGTGAGACGGCCACGAGGGTTTCTTCTCCTGATGGCTCTACGGGAAGGGGTGCTCAGGGGGCCTTCCTTTCCTCGCTCTCACACCCAGAGGCTGGCAGGCTCCAGGAGCTGGGCCTCCGCTCCTTCCCTGTAACTAGCACCAGCTCCTCCTCCCCCCTACCCCGCCCCGGCCTCAGGGATCTGTCTTCCCCGCAGCCCGCTCCTCCAGGCCGCGCACCTGGCAGTGTCCAGGCCTCTGTCGGTGCCCTTATTTCTGCCCTCTGCCCTTCAAGCCCTTTGCTGCCTTTGGGTCCCGTCCAGCTCGGCCCCGCCCTGCCCTGCCCCAGCTAACCCCAGCTCGCTCTTTCTCTGGGTGGGTATTTGTACAATAGAAGGACCAACTCTAAAAAATCACTTCAATTGTAAAACCCAATAACCCCCCAGGGCTAGTAATGGCATGGAACCATCTGGTCTCCTTGTGGCTGGTCACAGAAGGTATTCCTCGATCTCTTTAGAAAGGTAACATGGCGATATGGGCGTGGTATCAAGAGATCTAAGTGTGCTTCTAGCCGTGGATCTGGGAATCTCACATTTGGGAATCTAGCTAAAGAACGTAAGCCCGGATAGGGAAACACTTCCTATATATGAAAATGTCCATCACAGACATTTTTTTTTATGTGGAAGAACTGGTGATGAATGTGCATTAGGTGCTTCTTATGTGCTAGGCACCGTTCAATTCTTTACCTTTGCTTTTTGTGGAACCCTCCCCACATCTCTATAACGGAAGCAGCGAATACCTGGTGAGGACTGTCATGACCTCCATATACCATAGGTGACTTCCCGCAGGTAACTCATATGTGGGAGGGAAGCCCAGTGGTTTGGACTGCGGGCTTGGGGATTGCCCTGCAGCAAGCATCATCCCTTTACCTGGGAATGCGACCAGTTCCTGCCCCTTCCCCACTCGGGGCTTGGACTATAGCAGGGTGTGTGCATAGCCTGGCCGCTCAATTATATGAATCACCGCCACCAAGCAAGCTCTCCCGCTCCCTCCTCGTCAGGCTGTGGTACTGAGTCTGATAGGACTTTAAATGAATTGGCTTAAGTTTTTAATGGAATAAGTTGGGGGAGGGCCACGTCATTTTAAATGGAACTCAATTAACTTCAAGACCTCCTGCATCCTGGTTTCGTTCATTTAGGACGGTAGCTCTCGAGAATGTCTTTTACTATATACACCTCACCACACACGCTGTCTTCATACCCGCTGTTGGGTCGCTCAGGGCCAACCGGGGCCTCTCCCCCGGTGAGGGTACGCATGCTAAACTCACCCACTACCACCTTAAAGTCCTATATAATAAAACCTTAACATGCAAATCGACCCAATAGCAGAACGACTCGTCTTTATGATGCACGCTGACCACCAGGGGGCAGGCGCTCAATGCAGGAGCTGCCCTATGGTGGTCAGTGCACTCCCAAGGGGAGCACCACTCAGTCAGAAGCCGGGCTCATGGCTGGCGAGCGCAGCGGGTGGCGGGAGCCTCTCCCACCTCTGGCCCAGCTAAGGACCCCCTCAGGGGTCCTGGACTCCGAGAGGGCACAGGCCAGGCTGAGCCCCCCCCCCCCCCCTCTGCGCACAAAATGTCATGCATTGGGCCTCTAGTTACTTGTAAACTCCTCCTACATACAGCCACAGATTGAGTTTTTATCAGCCACCTATCCACTCCAAAGCATGATGGGAGTACTGGGTTGGTTCCTTGGCAAACTGCCTCTGTTTCCATTCCTGTATAAGAGTGGTCATTCCAACATCCAGGCCTTGTTGGGAAGCTACCGGAGATTTTGGGGATGGTGCCTCCCATAGTTCTTGGCATACAGATCCATTACAGATCCATTCATTCATCCGTCCATCCATCCACCTATCCATCCATCCATCCATCCATCCATTCATCCGTCCATCCATCCACCTATCCATCCATCCATCCATCCATCCATCCATCCATCCATCCATCCATCCATTCACCCATCCATCCATTCATCCATCCATTCATTCATCCATCCACCCACCCACCCACCCACCCACCCATCCATCCATCCATCCATTCACCCATCCATCCATCCATCCATCCATCCATCCATTCACGCCAGCATCTCCCCTCCATCATTCCCTCAGCCTGTGTGGTGAGAAACCTGGCTGCAGTCCGAGCCCTCCTGCCCAGTGTACACCCCGCCCCGCACTCCACGCTCTTCCTCGCTGTCTCTCGCACGTCCCCTCCGTTCACCTTGGGACGTGATTATCTCCAGCTCTCCCCCGAGGCCTGCCACAGATGCGTAGGAAAACACAGGAGCCGGTGCTCTGGCAACAGCCAATTAAGCTCGCGCGAATGTGGAGCAGTGACATCCCAGGGCGCCGAGAACCAAGAAAAGCCTCCAGCTGGCCGCGTCCACGGCGAAAACTCGTGGGCGGGACCTTCCACGGGAAAAGGCCTTCCCCTTCTCTTCCTGTCGCCCAGGGACATGAGCCTGAGGCGGCGGCCTCCTTGTGGAAAGCGTGGACAAACGCAGGGCTCCCGCGTCCTCAGGGGCTGTGGGGCCCGAGGGACGGCGGCCGCCTCCTGTCTCTCTGGCGCCTGCGGGGAAGGGGTGCCTTCCACTCGGTGCAACGTCCCTTCTGCCTTCGAGTGTCCGGTCTCAGCCCCGAGGCCGGCCCTGGTCTGTCTGCAAAGCAGGTGACACAGCTGATCCTGCCATCCTCCTCAGGGCCCGGGAGCAGCCAGGCTCTCAGCTGGTCGCAGTGGCCACTACACAACCACAAAGCCTGGTCTCTGCCTGAGCACCAGCGTGAGGTCAGACCCCGGGCGGGGTGACGATTCTTGTCATCCGGCAGGCTTATCTGCTCCTCCCTCGGCAGGGCCTGCAAGTGTGGGGCTGGCGGCAGAGGCAGGGGTGTGCCCTCTGCTCCATGGCTACTGAGCATTTGGGGCCCTGCAGGAGGACCCCGGCCGCCCACCGCCATCCAGCCCCAGCCTTTCTGTGTCGAGCGCCGTCATCCCAAGCAGCTCCCCTTTCTCCAAACATCCCAGGCCTCTGGCCTTCATCCCTTGGTTCCCCGTTTCCTCTGCCCCATGCATGTCCTGTCTTCATCGTCCCCGTTAAAATCCTGCTCCTCTGGACGAAATGCACTCCTACCCCACTCCACTCTATGTGTTCCCACGTCATGTACTTGCCTTCCTCTGTCCAGGGCCAGCATGCACCTCTCCGCCCCCTGCCCCTGCCCATGGGCCCCCCTCCCCCGACACCTCCCCTGTGCGTTTATGGCTGGGTGACAGCACCACTGACATGACTGGTGGGCATTTCTGGAAGGGGATCTCCTTGAGGGCGGGGCTTTTCTATGACGCCGATGAGTACCCCCCCCCCTCTGGTGCCCGATGCCATGCCTTGCACTTAGAATGTCCTGGAGAAATGCCCGCTGAACCATGGTCTGGCCTTTTTCTAGCCGGGCGAGCTGCGTGCAGGGAGCTGGTGCCACAGCGGGACCAGGCTGCAGAACCGTCAGCTCCCCAGGCCCGTTGGCTCACGGAGGGCCGAGTGCAGGGGTCGCTTCTGCATCTCTGGCTCTCAGTACCTCCCTCGGGTCAGCCGGTTCGTTGTCAATGCCAGCAGCTTCCGCCGAGCTCCCTGGGAGCTGGGTCTGTGCACCGCCGAGCACAGTGAGGACGGGAGGGGGTGTTGCCAAAGCCGAGAGCTTTCCAGTTCATTCTGTTCTGTTCCGTTACGCCATGGGTGATGTTTCTTCTCTAGACTTTTATGCTTTTCTGCCAAACAGAAAGAAAAAAAAAAGACTCCAGCCACTCACATTCATAGTGGGGAGTTGCAGAGAGTAAGTAGCAGGATGAAGCTTCTAGCAGAAAACTGTTGTTTTTCTCCCGGGTGTCTCCCGGGTGACCCTCAAAGGGCCGCTGTCCTTTGGCACAGAATTTTATTCCGTGCCGGTGCCAGAGTGTCTTCCAGAGAAGCACATCTCTAAATTTAACATGAAAGCGAGCGCGGGGGGACTGGGCGGCCTCGGCGGGCCCCCCGGGGAGAGCTCAGTTCTTGCAGCAAGGGAGATGGAATGACAAGTCCCCGGCTTGCAATTTTGGTTTCCCCTTCTGTTCCAAAACAACATTGTTCAAATACCAAACTCCTGTCTTAACCATAATTATTAGTTGATGAAAGCATGTCTGTATTTTCAAGGATATATTTTTTTGTTTTTTGTAGATCTTAAATGTCATTCCGGGATTGGCAAATACTTTGGGGGCTGCTACCTTTTTAAAAAAATCCTCGCCCAGGGATATGTTTATTGATTTGAGAGAGAGGAAGAGAGAGAGAGAGAGAGAGAGAGAGAGAGAGAGAGAGAGAGAGAGAGAGAGAGGGAGAGGGAGAGAGAGAGAGACGTTGATGTGAGAGAGAAGCATCAGTTAGAAAGCACAGGACTAGGGATTAACCCACCACCTTTTGATGTACAGGACGCCACTCCAACCAACAGGGCCACCTGGCCAGGGCAGGGGCTGGGGCCTCTGATGAAGGAATTAATGGTTTATTTAACCGCATGAATTGGAAGAGCCCATAGAAACCTGGTTGAGTAATTGAGCTTCCATGTTGTTGACATTAGCTGTCATCTAATCTTTAGCCAGTGCGCAGAAATAAATTTAACCGCTTTGTTGGATTAAGGAGTTACGTTTATGCTTGAAACTCTGTATTTTATGCGTACGTGCTTACTGTCAGCCTCTGAGATGAGAAATGTCATCGTCACAGAAACTCTGTGAACCATTCGGACGCTCCTTTGCTTCTGAGAACAAGGACTTTAATTTACTTCTACAGGTAGAAACTCGGATTTATTATTTCACTCCTAAACGGTAGATTGTCGAGAACATTTCTCCTGAGGTAGTAGCACCAGACAAGCAGGCTGCCATGACAAAGCAGAAGCCACCCTGGACATATGCTTCGTCTCTCCCCCCAGAACCCCAAACATGACAGCCGTTCATTCAGCAAATCGGGTTGCCTCGAGGGCTGGTGTACATGGTGGCTGCTGGGAGAACGTTATCCCAGGTCACGTGGCATTACTGTGGATTCCCTCGTCACCTGTCATCTGATTAGTGACCATTTGTGGGTTCCTGCATTATTTCATGTCTCCCTCACCTGCACCGTGACCTTGGCTTCTCCCCAAACTCTCCGAGGGGCCTGGGAGTCGAGATGGGTCTTAAGCAGGACAGCACCCACCCAGAGTCCCTGGAAACCCCTCCTCATTCAATAGGATTTCCCTCAGGTTCTCTCCTGATGCCTGAGGCCCACCCTGAGGCCACAATCTTTCCATTTTAAGCTCTGACCCCGATTTAAATGTAGACCCTCACAGAAAAGGGGATTAGAGCCAAAACCGGTTTGGCTTAGTGAATAGAGCGTCGGCCTGTGGACTGAAGGATCCCAGGTTCAATTCTGGTCAAGGGCATGTACCTTGGTTGTGGGCACATTCCTAGTAGGGGGTGTGCAGGAGGCAGCTGATCAATATTTCTCACTCATCAATGTTTCTAACTCTCTCTGCCTCTCCCTTCTCTCTGTAAAAAATCAATAAAATATATTTTAAAATAGAAAAAGAAAAGAAAGGGGGACTAGATCTCAGTGAAAGGACGTGTTAGACATTCTCCTGAAAGGAAATCCTGGGGTAGGAGGAGGAATGTTCCCTGTCTGAAAGCCCTGCCTGAGGCTTTCCCAGGAGCCAGTTGGCACTCACCCCGGAGCCCTGACGGATGTTCCCATCCTTTGACCCGCAATCCTACTCCTGTGCACATCAGGGAGACAATTGGTCTAATCGCTGAGAGGACTTTGTACACAAGAACGTTTATCAGGGAATCATCTGTGATGGTGTAGCTTTGGAAACCACTTGAATGTGAAACATTTGGAAAATGCACCAGCAAATAGGAGCTTATCCACCCAATTGAAAAAAAATCCTGTCATTAAATATGACAGTTGGGAAGAGTCTGTAATAACCTGGCACAGATACTGGCGCTATAAAAGAGAGAACAAGCCTGCTTCACGTGGGTATGTGCATTCCATGGCTAAGTACAAAGAAAGCCATAGCCGTGAAATGCAATATGCAAATGGCAACTGTGATTTGCCTGGTGGGGGAATTCGAGGAGCTCTTAAAAATCGGGTTATTGTCCTCAGTATTTTCAACACTTGTAGTGGGCCCTAGCTGGTATGGCTCAGTGGATTGAAC
The DNA here is from genome assembly GCF_014108245.1 of Pipistrellus kuhlii. Classification (NCBI taxonomy): domain Eukaryota; kingdom Metazoa; phylum Chordata; class Mammalia; order Chiroptera; family Vespertilionidae; genus Pipistrellus; species Pipistrellus kuhlii. The sequence goes on from NW_023425523.1 coordinate 10,711,998, forward strand.
GTTGGCCTGTGGACTAAAAAGTCCCGGGTTTCATTAGGGCACATGCCCAGGTTGCAGGCTCAATCCTCAGTAGGGGGCGTACAGGAGGCAGTCTATCCGTGATTCTTCCTCATCATTGATATTTCTATCTCTCCCTCTCTTTCTCTCTGAAATAAATATAAATATACATATACACATATAAATATCGATACATGTATACATATACATACACATATACATATACACACATATATACACATACACGTATATACACATATACATATATGTATGTGTGTGTGTGTGTTTTAAAGCTGTGATTTGCCTGTAATGCTTCTGGGAGGAATGCTCTGGGTTAACATGCTGCAGGGAAGTGGACAGATTCTGGACCCGCCGGTTCCCAGGACAACTCCCCGGCGCCCTGGGAGGTTCTCCGGGAGCTGCGACCACGGTCAGGTGGCGGCTGCGGCACAGGCTCACGCGGGACGGGGAGAGCGCTCTCGCCCGGAGCTCCTCTGCTCTCCCTGCGGCTGAGGCACGAGTGGGTTTGGAGGCTGAGCTCGGTTTTCTGCAACCACAGCCCTTGGACCCGCCGCGAAGCGCCTGGCTCAGTGGCAGGACCCTCGGCGGCCACCGTAGCGCGGAATCCCCGGTCCTGCGCCTGCGCACTGGAAGCCGCCTGAAGGACTCGAGCATCCTCTGAGCCTGGAGAGCTTGGCTTCCTCACCCGTAAAATGGGCTCCTCCCTCACGGGCCTGGAGCGTGAGGACTGGGGCTAAGCATGCACCGGTGGTGCTGCACACACAGTCACACAGGGCTTATCCCAGGGCCCGCCCCGAGGTGGGCAGTGGCCCGGAGGGGAGTGTCCAGTGAGCCTGGTAGGGACCTCACACCTCACCTGCCCCGGGCGGGGCACAGTGTGGGCTCTGCCATCCTTTAAAAAAAAAATGTATATCATTGATTTTTTACAGAGGGAAGGGAGAGAGAGTTAACATTGATCAGCCACCTCCTGCACACCCCCCACTGGGGACGTGCCCCCAAGCAAGGTACATGCCCTTGACCAGAATCGAACCTGGGACCCTCCAGTCCGCAGACCAGTGCTCTATCCACTGAGCCAAACCGGTTTCGGCTACACAGTATGATCTTAACCGCGACGATAGCCTACGTGTGCGCCCACTTTTTTCTGCTTTAAGTGAAATGCTTTCTGTAGCTTAATTTTCGGGGCCTCCAGTAAAACATGTCGCAGAACACACTTTCTGGGTTCTCCTCCACTCCCCAAACCAGGCTTCCTTCACTAACCTTCTACTTGTGGAAAGTCTGTCATAGATGCAAGCTGAGCCTGTGTGCTCAGCGCCCCCCTCAGCAGGCTCAGCTTAGGGGCTTCAGCTGCCTGCTGCCCTGCCAGACCCTCAGAAGGAAGTTTTGGGGTCTGTTTTGGCAGTGCCTTGCCAGGCAGTCCTTCCCATCCACCTGTTCTAGTGACTGCGCGTCCTCTTCCCCACAAGTTGTTGGGACACAGTGCCCTATGCTTTCACCTTTCCCTGGCTCCAGATGTTGGATTTAAAAAACAACAAAAACACCTGCAGCAGAAACGTGGTTATGAGTCAGGGATGTGTCCGTGTGCGCACGGCTGTGTGCGAAGCCGTCTCTTGGCGGCCCGTCTGGCAGGAATCAGGACACCGTCTGCCTGTGTTTCTAGGGCTTCCCAAAAGTTACATAACCGCCCGCCAGCCAGGGGGCAGGAGCAGGGCCAGCCGTGGGAGATGTTTCCAGAGAGGAATGCTGAGGAAGGACCTTGAGGGGTCAGGGAGTTCACCGGGCCAGGGAATGTTCTCAGCCTTGGGGCCTGAACAAAAACCGCATTCAGAGGGTGCGAGCTCCCTGGAGAACAAGCCCGGTCTGTCTCCCGGCCTTGTCCTGGGGGCTTATCAAGGTGAGCCCTGCCGCTGTGGGGCACCGGGGATTGAATGGAGAGCCGCGCACCGCTGCCAGGCAGGGCGGTAATCCTCCCAGCCATCTCTCATTAGTAAGCGGCCGGGCCCACAAGCAGCAGCAGGGCCAGGCGGAGGGGAGATAAGAGCTCAGCCTCATCTCTGCACGGAACCAGGCTGCAGGGGAAGGAGAGCTGTGGGCAGGGACCCAGCCAATCCCCACGGCTTATCCACGGCTCGCTCTGGTCATCCTTGGGGGGAGGAGAGCTCTGATTGGTCCCTTCCCGGAGGGCCCTGCAGACAAAACCCCCTCCCTGCCCCCTATCTTACGTGACCGCAGCTTGTTTTTCTCCCAGGCCTCTGTGCAGAGAGCTGAGACCCGAGGCAGCCTTTTTTTTTATTTTTAAATGGTAGCTTGTGTGATCCATTTAGTAGGTCATGCCAGCTATTAAAAAAAATAATAATAAAATAGAATAGACTACGACGTACAAGAGACATAGCAAAGGCCCATGCTGTTTCAGTTGGGAGTACGAAATTAATTCTTAAAAAAAAAAAAAAAAAAAAAAAAATATATATATATATATATATATATATATATATTTATTTATTTATTTTACAGAGAGGAATAGAGTTAGAAACATCAATCAGCTGCGTCTTGCACACTCCCTACTGGGGGTGTGCCCGCAACCAAGGTATATGCCCTTGACCGGAATTGAATCTGGGACCTTTGAGTCCGTAGGCCAGTGCTCTATCCACTGAGCCAAACCGGTGAGGGTAGAAATTAATTCTTAATAGGAAAGAGAGAGAGAGAGGAGAGAGAGAGAGAGAGAGAGAGAAAGAAGAAAGAAAGCACACCTCTCCTTCCAAGCCTTCCCCCTCCAAGCAGCAGAAACCCTGGCCCAATCTCGTTGAGACCAGAGAGATCTTGATCATCTCACTGAAAAGGAAGTCCAGAGGTGGGCAGGCCCCCCGAGGTCACAGATACAGACTCCATCATGCCGCCAAGGATGCCGGGCCTCCCCGGGGCTTCTTCCCCCAGGCAGGATGCTCCGTGCCACATCCCAGGGACAGCCATGGAGGGCAGGGGCTGGCTCTTGTGTGTCTCTGGAGAGTTCCCCAGGGCTGGACCCCCTTCCGGAGACCCGGCTTCAGTTGGTCTGGGAGGCGGCCTGGGCATGAGAGAGTGGAAGCTGCCCAGGTGACTTGGTTGTGCAGCCAAGGACCAGGCTCCGGGCCTCGCTGCCTCTTCCCCCATCCAGCTGGGGTTGCGGAGGGAGACCTGTGTGTGAGAGGATTGATGAGCCAGGCCTGGCTGTGTGGCGGCACCTCGAATTCTGAGCTCAGCTGTCTGGGGTTGAGGCACACTCACCTACTTATGACTCTTATCAGCTGTGTGGCTTCAGGCAAGTTACTCCACTTCTCTGAGCCTGTGCTGTGCAAAAAGCATTTCCGTCTGACGTCATTCAAGTTTCTGTTTACTTTTGTTGCCTTTGCTTCTGAATCCAAAACCAAAATGATCACCAAGACACCCTCCCGTCTCCTATGTTTCCTTGTGGGAGTTGGATGGGTTTCGGTCCTGTGTTCCAATCTTCCCTCCATTCTGAGTGAACTTGACTTGGAATATAAAAGTGGGGTCTGGCCTCATTGTTTTGTATGTGGCTGTCCTGTTCTTATGCCAATGCCATGCAATGCCATGTTGATTACGGTAGTTTCATAATGTGGTTTGTAATCTGGATACTTGATGCTTCCAGCTTTGGTTTTCTCAAGAATGCTTTAACATTTCAAGGTGTTTTGTGCCCCAAACAAATGTTAAGATTTTTTATTTTATTTTGTGTCTAGTTTTGTGGAAAATGCTATTGGAATTTGAATAGGGGTCCCATTGAATGTCCTTTTTCAACAATATTAATTTTTCCAATCCATGAGCATGGACTACCTTCCCATTTATTTGTCTTCTTCCATTTCTTTCATCCGGGTCGTACAGTTTTCAGGTACAGGCCTTCTACCTCCTTGGTAACATTTATTTTTAGGTATTTTATTCTTGAATACAACTGTAAATGGATTGTTTATTTCTCTTGCTAATAGTTTGTTATGAGTATGTGGAAACAACAGATTTTTTTGCATATCGATTTTGTATCATAACTTTACTGAATTTGTGTATTAGTTCCCTCAGTTTTGTGTTGTTGTTTTGGTTTTTTTTTATGAAGTCTTTAGGGTTTTTCTACAATATATATATTATCATGTCATAGTGCCAGTTTACTTCTTCCTTTTCAATTTGGGTGCCTTTTATTTCTTTTTTCTTCCCTACTTGCTCTGGTTAGGGCTCCCAGTACTATGTTGAATAAAAGAGTTGAAGTATGGACATTCTTGTCTTGTTCTTGGTCTCAGAGGAAAAGCTCTTCATTTTTCACCATTGTGTCCGGTGCTATCTGTGGGTTTATCATAGGTGGCAATTAGTATGTAGTGATATGGTCACTCTATACCCACTTGGTTGGGAGTTTTTAACCATAGATGGATGTTAAATTTTGCCAAATGCTTTTTCTGCATTTATGGACGTCATCATTGATTAGTATGTATCATGTTGATTGATTTTTGGAAGTCGAACCATCGTCGTTGTCTCCTCCCCCCCCCCAACCCCCTAAATAAATCCCATTTGATCATGATGAATGATATTTTAATTGTACTGCTGAATTTGGTTTGCTAATATTTTGTTGAGGATTTTTGCATTTATATTCATCAGGGATACTGACCTGTAATTTCATTTTCCTGTGCTGCCCTTGTTTGGTTTTTGGTATCTTGAGAATCCTGGCCTCATAAAATGAGTTTGGAAGTGTTCCCTCCTCTTCTGTTTTTTTGAAAGAATTTGAGAAGGGTTGGTTTTAAGTCTTCTTTAAATGTTTGGTAGAATTCACCAGTGAAGCAGGCTGGTCCTGGACTGTAGCTGGGAGGTTTTGAATTACTCATTCCGTATCTTTTCTGGTAATCTGGTTTGTTCAGAGTTTCTATTTCTTCATGATTCAGTCTTGGTAGGTTGTGTGTTTTTAGAAATGTGTCCATTTGCTCTCAGTTGTCCAATATGTTGGTGTATAAGTTCATATTAATCTCCTATGGTCCTTTCTTTGCATTTCTCTTGTATTCGGTGTAATGCTTCCCCTTTCTGTAGTGAGTGGCTCTGGGGTCGAGAGCCTTGGGCTGACCCGTGGCTGGGCCACAAACAGGTCCCCACCTGGAGGGCAGAGCTCTCCTAGCATTGTTAAGCCTGACCTTGTAGCTCTCCGTAATTCCTTCCTAAGTAGCTAATGGGCTGTGGGAGGGACAGCAAGCCGTTGCCAAAACAAGAACATCTGTGTACCTGTTACTCAGACCATAAAATAAGGCATTGGCTTGCAGGCTGGGTCTTTTGTGTCCTTATCCAGGCACGGGAGATCCACCCAACCCCAGCTGTATTCTCTTTGTCTGCCTTTTCTTCATCCTTCACTGCCCCTCCTCAGGTTCACCCTTGGCCGTGCTGACGTGGCACACTTTGGCCAATTTTGTTTATCTTTTCAAAGGACCAGCTCTTCGTTTCACTGATCTTTTCTATTTCTCTTTAGTCTCTGTTTATTTCTGCTCTAACCTTTGTTATTCCCTTCCTTCTACTAACTTTGGGCTTCATTTATTCCTTTTCTAGTTCCTTGACGTGTAAAGTTATGTTGCTTATTTGAGATTTTTCTTGTTTCCTGATGTAGTGGTGGCTGTTAACTTCCCTTTTAGAGCTGCTTTTGCTGCATCTGTTAGTTTTGGTATGTGTATGTCCATTGTCATCTGTCTCAGGTATTTTTTAAATCCCTCTTTTGGTTTCTGCTTTGTCCCATGGGTTGCTCAGTAGCATGCTGTGTAATCTGCATGTATTTGTTTATTTCCCAGTTTTCTTCTTGTGATTTATTTCCAGTTTCACATCATCGTGGTCAGGAAAAATGCTTGATAGGATATCAAATCTTCTTAAATTAAGGCCTGCTTTGTGGGCTAACATGTGATTCGTTCTGGAGAATGACCCATGTGCACTTGGCCAAGGGGCATGCCCTGGACCCCAGACAAAAGCCAAGCACAAGTGTGTGTGCAAGCCCCCCTCGGGAGAGCACCCAGCAGCCCCAGGTGCCTGCCCCATGGGCCGATGCGCTAAGACAGCGGTCGGCAAACTTATTAGTCAACAGAGCCAAATATCAACAGGACAACGACTGAAATTTCTTTTGAGAGCCAAATTTTTTAAACTTAAACTTCTTCTAACACCACTTCTAAAGCTAGAGGTTTTGGGGGCTCATCTCTCTGGGGCAGGTTTTAAGTTGGGGTACCGATGTGGGGCTCAAACCCTTTGCTTCTTAAGGAGCTCAGAGATGTGGGTCACCATGCCTGGTGGGCCTATGACAAAATGTGTCCTAGCCTTTCCTACCCCCACTCTCCACCCCCCATTCGCCAGGTGTGTGTATAGGAGTTGCTCAGCTAGCTTGTAGGTTTTTCCCAGGTGAAACTGTTCCAGATGTGGCTGTAGATTCAGGGTCCGTGGGAGGCTGTGAGTTCTGATCCTCCCACGTCACCAGCTTTAACTAACTGAACCGCCACCCTTCTCTTTAAATGGGAAGCGGTGGCCGCTGACTGCTGGCTTCTCTCTTTGAAGTTGTGAGCTGAGCGCCGGGGATAAAACGGAAAAGGACAGACAGGCGGCCGGACCTCATGGAGCTTAGGTTAGCTGGGAAAGCGGGTATTCCGTTAATCACATCACTGAGTAACAAATAGAATTGTGAGCTCTGCGAGGAAGTAGAGCACGAATCCGCTGATGGTCCCGACAAAGCGGTAGCTGGGGAGGGTTTCCCGTGAGACCACCTGGGGCCCAGCACAGGGGTGCGAAGGTTCTGGAACCCAGGCAGGTCCAGGGACCAGGTCTCTGGGGGTGTCTGTCTCTTTGTAGATCTCATCTTCTTTACCTTCCACCATCACCTGCCATCCTAATGCCATGAGTGACCCTTCTCAATACATGCTAATTTCCAACTTCAACTTCAAAGTCGAGAGAGAGAGAAAAAGGGAGAGAGACTGACTCTAACTTATAGACTGTTAGCCTGGGCACAGATTTCCTTGATTCAAAAAGCAGACACAGCCGAAACCGGTTTTTGGCTGCGGACTGAAAGGTCCCAGGTTCAATTCCGGTCAAGGGCATGTACCTTGGATGCAGGCACATCCCCAGTAGGGGGCGTGCAAGAGGCAGCTGATCGATGATGATTCTCTCTCATCGATGTTTCTAATTCTCTATCCCTCTCTCTTCCTCTCTGTAAAAAAAAAAATCAATAAAATATATTAAAAAAAAAAAAAAAAGCAGACACAGGTGGGGCAATGTTAGCAAACGGCTGCTTGGGCAACAGCAAAGTGTGGTGATGAGCTTTTGTTGATTCAGAAGCACTGACTGTGCCAGCTGTTGGGGAGGGCATGGCCTGGTCTCTGTGTTCAGGAATCCAGGGGACACACCGATCAAGAGGCCAAAGGGCTACTGTCAGGTGTGTGACAGCCTCACACCTTGAGGTTCGCCTCTGAGGATGGGACCGTCACTGGAGCCAGTTTACGGTTGGTCCCCTGGCCTCAGCCAGTCAGCCCGAGCCCAGACATGCCCGAGGGCCGGCCTGCCCAGTCTCCGGAAGGACCCGCGGTCAGCTGGGAGAATGCAGCTGGCACACGGTGGCAGGCAGGAAGGGTGAATCCCAGGGGAACACAGGAGGCTCCCAGCTATGTGAGTGAATGCCGAGCAGATGGGCTGGGGCTGGGGCTGGGGTGAAGGCACGGAGGGTGAGGAGGTGGCCAGCTGGAGCTCGGGAGCTGGGAGAGAGCAGTGGTGCCCAGATTTGCACGTGTTGATCACCTGGCAGGCTTATCAGGTTGCGGAGTCCCACCCGCTTCTGATTCGGTTGGTCTGAGTCAGAATGTGCCTTTCTAACAGGCTCCCGGGCGACGCTAGTCCTGAGCAAGGGCTGTGAGAACCCCTTGGATTTAGAGGGCAGGAAGGATGCTTTCCGGTCGGCCACGTTCAGGATTCACGGAGCACCGGCCACTGCTCACCCTTCACATACGCTCTCGCCCAACCCTTTCACAGCCCTGACCGTCACTCAGATTCCAGAGAAAAGGAAGCAGAGGCTGCACTCTGAGTCCACTGCTAGGGCCTGTCTGTGTGTAGGCCGTTAGCCATAGGCCAGTGTGCTCGGCTACCACGTTAGAATCACCAGCCACCGACCAGAGGGGCCCCAGCCAGGCCTGGGCCAGAGAAGCCTCACATGCCCTCCATCCAGGTCTCTGACACGGAGGTGATGGAGGTCATTGCCTGGAGCAGGGGTGGGGAACATACAATCCTCAGGGCTGGAGACCCTAGAGACGGCCCACGGAATCAGCCCAGGCCTTTGGGCTGAGGGAGTTAAATGCTTGACCACCCACAGCAGGCTAATTCATAAGCTGATCATTTCAAATGGCCCTCGCACGCACGCACGATGTTATAAATACCCAAAAGGCCAGTGGCAGGAAACGGGTTCCCCACCCCTGGCCTAGAGCAAGTTCACTCTGAGGGACCTCCAGCTCAGGTCTGCCAGGAGGCTATGCTCTTTCCGTACTAACACCAGGGTCCAGCGGACACTGGACGTGCGGGCCCGGGGCTCAGGTGACAGGGTTGGAGTTGGAAACGTGCTGGAAGCCCCAGGGAGACATGGAAACGGGCAGGGGAGGGGTGGGGCCTCCCTGAGGGACCTGGCGGCTCTGCGGAGCAGGAGTGGGGGAAGGTGGAGGAGCAGGCAGAGCGGATGACAGTGATGAGGCGCCTGGTTTCGGAAAGCATGTAGAGGAGGCACACAGGCCCCGCGGGGGCTGGCCGGTCAGCATGTCCTCGCCCAGTACTCTTCAGAGGCCGGTGCACGGGGAGGGGGGCACGCAGGGGGCAGCCATGGCGGCTGTCGTCAGGAGCTTGTCCGTGAGAGCAAGGAGCTGGACAGAGGCCGGGGGCCTGTCTCGAGCTCGGTGGTGGAGGGGGGCAGAGGGGCGTGTGGCCAGTGTCAGGGCACTGGAGGGCAGTCAGCGGCTCCAGTAGCCCCTCTGCAGGGTGGACAGTGGCCTGGCCAGTCCTCAGGAGCTGGTGGCGCTGGAGTGACCTCTCGCCGCTATAGACGGGGCCCAAGTGAGAGGGTGCGGACGTGCAGAAACGGGCAGAGGACTCACTCTTGCTGCCTTTGGGAAGCTTGTGAGATAGGCCCGTTGGGGGGCCTGGTTTCGGTGCCGGTTTTACCCAAGGCTTATCTGCTTTCTCCGGGTGGAATGTTTGGCTGGAGAGCGTTTATTCAGGGGATCCTTGTGGGAGTTCCGAGCCTTCCTCTGCCCTCCCTCTGGGTGTTCCTGGGAATCTGGGGCTGCTGAGGGGTGTCTTGGGGGCCCTCAGGCTGCATCACACCCTCCTAAGCGAGGAAGCACCTGGGGCCTTGGTCTCAGGAGCGTGTGTTCACCCATCAGCCCACATGGGTGCCAGAGAGCATGCGTGGGCAGCAGTGGTGAGGGACACGCAGCAAACATGACAAGGCCCCGCAGTCTGGCCTCACCCCGTCCTCGGCGAGGACCCGTGACGCCTGTCCCTCCGCCTCTGACCCTGAGGTCTCCACGGTGCGTCAGCCTAGTTTCCTCCTGTGGGGCTGAACAAAGCAGCTGTTTCTGAGGAGGATCCGCCTCCACGTGCGGAGATCATCCTGGAAGCAGGTGCCGGAGACGAGGGAAGCTGGTGGGTCAGGCTGGGAGTCATGGACCCGAGAAACAGGCTGGGGGACGGTAGTCGACAGCATGTGGGAACTACCGTGCCCCTCCCCTCCGTCAGCCGGGAAGGACCAGCCCCCAAGACCTGCCAGGTGATCCCCCAAGAGCCATGAGCAAAGAATTACAGCTTTTCGGAGAAAAACAAAACAAAACACCTGAACCCTCTCAGATCACCTGGCAGATCGTGTATCTCCCCTTCCCCTTGGTGCGAGGTGAGGACGTGGACCTGCTAGGAGCCAGGGCGGGCGGGGGCGGGGGCGTGGGCAGGCACAGCGCCGGGGACGGAGTGCCCAGCGGAGAGGCAGAGGGGCTGTCACCGTGCTCTGAGAGCAGGTGTTCTCAGCTCGCTCCTGAAATAAGCGGCGCTCTCACCTTTTTACCTGCCCTCTGAGCCAAGGAGGAGGACAGCTGGTGGAAGGGGCGGGCTGTGTGAGGAGCACGGGGCTGGGAGCCGGAGGTTTCTGCTCCTCGTAAGAACGTTGGTCCAGACCCTGCAGGGACCTGAGGGAGAGGAAAGGGGGGTGGGGGGGGGGGAGGGCCTCCTCTGCTGCTGATCACGCTGAGCACCTGGAAACCCCTCCCGAGACGTGCACAGCTGTGAGGGCCACGGGGGAGTTCCAGTCGCACCAGAGGGAGCCCCCAGCACGATGGGGTGGAGTGGGGCGCTCAGGTCCTGCAGCCCGAAGTTCCCTCTGGGGGTGACTTCACCTCCTGAGCTTATTGCTGCTGGCCCGTGGCTCTGGGTTTGCTGCGCTAAGTATTAGAGTGATGCACGCGTGCGGGTACACACACACACACACACACACACACACACACACACACACACCAGGTCCGCACAAGTGAGGAGGGCAGGAGACACAGTTCCATTATAATAGCCATCTTTATTTGTAAAAATCCAGATATAAAATGTATTCTTTCGGTCTTTCCATGATTTCCTTTTTACAAAAACAAAAAGGCACATAAAAACCTTCCCCGCGGTCATTCCCACAGACGGATGTTTGTCAGGCAGCCCCCCCCCCTCCCCCCCTAGAGCTACATGCTTCATTCCGGGACGGCTCCTTCCCCCATGCTTCAGTGCTTCCTACCAGGGTGGAGTTCTGAGTTCCGAGACTGAAGTACACAAAAGGGTGGGTGAGGGTGCGGGTGGCACGATGCTCACGGCGTGCAGGACGGGTGCTAGTAGTAGCTCTCCTTCTCCACCCAGCCTGCCGGGAGAGGGAGGAGGAGAAGGCACATTAGGCTCCGGACAGCACTCACCCTGCACCGTGTGGGTTAACACCCCGAGGTCCGATCCTGAGGACGGGACCGTCCCCGGGACCAGTTTTCAGCTGGTCTGAGGGCCCCGGCCAAGCAGGCCGGGCCCAGACACGGCACAGGAAACGGAACAAAAGCTTGCTGACCACAGCCCCGCCCCCCTAGCCCCCAACACTAACGATGCCGCTCCTTTACCTCCAGGGCTTCGCCGGATGATGAGCTTTCGGACTTCGTCGTACACGAAGATGAGGAGGGAGTACGGGAAGGCACAGAACCACCAGGTAGGTCTGAAATAGAGGCGGACACCATTGACGCAGAACACACATCGAGCCTGACACCACTGACACAGCACACACCCCGAGCCTGAGACGCCAGGCTGCCCTGCGCCCGGGGAAGGCGGGAGGAGCCCCAGCCAGCCAGCCTCGGCGTAGTTCTCGAGAGAATCGGGTTACAAGGCAGGTTTGGATGTCTTTGTGGACAGGACATTCTCCTCCCTTTGCCAAGTGTTTAGGGAGTGATGTCCCTTGAAGACAAAGAACTGCCAGCGAGGGTCACCACTGGCTCACGCACCCCCCGAGTTTGGTCTGAGGGGGAGCTGAGGGACACCGAGCCTGGTGCTCCGAGTGCCGGGCCTGGGGGAGGAACGAGCTGTGCCCTCACAGGTCAGGGGCCGGAGAGGGGAGCCCTGAGGGGTCCCCCGTGGAGGCCACGCCATCTTCCCGACCAGATTCCCACAGTCAGTGTGTGGGCAAGGCTGCGCTGGGTGGGGGTCCTCACCGGGCTCGGGCACCAGGGTGATTAATTCGCCTTCCAAACTGGGTAGAGTGTCACGAACAAACCCCTAGTCAAAGCGAGGTGTCTCGAGGGCCTACCCCATTTAGAGGGAGCCTTTCGGAGCTCCCTCTCCTAACCTCCCCTTGGTAAACAGCGGCCCGGGATGCTATTATTTCCACGGGGACATGCCTGCCCCTGTCGGAGGCCACTGTGTACAGCATGGCCCAGGCCTGAAGATTAAAACCTAGCAGAGCAGAAATGACAAAGAGCCGCAGACGAGGTGCCACGGGCACACACAAGAGGGAGACCAGCTGGGAGGGACCGGCGGGAGCCACAGGCAGAGGAAGAGTGTGGATTTACCCATCAGCCAGGTTGGGGAGGAAGACAGGCTGGGACCACAATGAGCCAGGCCCTGGCTGCCCGTGTGCCAGCCGACACCCGCACACACCCACCCGGGCGTCCCTGAGGAGGGGGTGGCATGGGCTGGCCGAGCCGAGCGGGAGGCTGATGCCTGAAGTCCAGATCGCACTGTAGGGCCCTCCATGCTGTGGCTCCGTGCACTGAACAAGGGGCAGCGGCGTAAGCCCCATCGGTTTGCAGGCAGCACCGCACACTCTGCTTCCCAGAGCGACAGGAGGGTGTGGTGAGCCCCGGATGTGAACGCTCAGCTTCAAGGCCAGGCTGTTTGGCGGTAGTTCCTCTGCTCACCGCTCCCCATTCTGGCGTTAGAGCGAGGGGCCTCTGCCCTGCAGCTCCAGCCTCTCTCCTCTCAGAGCAGGGGATTCAGGGGCCCACAAAAGCAGGGCTCACGATGGGACACACAGTGACGAGGTAAGCAAGTCACTGAATCTGGATCCCCAAACTCCAGGATACTCTAGCTGCCCTCCTGACAGCTGCCCTGTGGCTGGCAGGAGAGGGCCCGGCTGGGTGCCTGACGCAGGGAGCGGGAGCCAGAGCCGCCCCCCCGAGCTTGGTCCCTCCTGACCCGGGAGACCAGGGAGCTTCTGGGTCTGCTGCTCCGCCAGCCTTTCCCAGTTCTCCTCCCAGGAGTCCCTGTGCTCACCACCCACAGGCCTCGGGTGAGAGCGACGGCTGTGTCCGAGGGCACAGCCACGCGCACTGCTTCCCTCTGTGAGCGCGGCGGACGGGGACTTACTTGAGGGGATACATCCTCAGGGCGACTCCCATCCCGGGGCAGTAGGAAAGGAAAGCAGCGAGGGCCGTCTCCTCAAAGAGGCCGAATATCAGGATCTTGTTCCTAAAATCAAGGGGGAGGGGGGAAGAGTGCTTAGCAAGGCAGACACTCGTTTATCTTCCAGAGCAGCGGTTCTCGACCTTCCTAATGCCGCAGCCCTCTACTACAGTTTCTCACGCTGTGGTGACCTCCGCGCCATAAAAGTATTTCCATTGCTACTATTATAAACCGTCATGTAAGTATCTGTGTTTTCTGATGATCTCGGGCGACCCCTGCGAAAGGGGTCACGACCCATAGGCTGAGAACCGCTAGCAGGATCGCCCAAGACCATCGGAAATCACAGATATTTACATGACGATTCGTAACAGTAGCAAAATTAGTTATGAAGTAGCAACGAGAATGATTTCGTGGTTGGGGGTCACCACAGCAGGAGAAGCTGTATTAAAGGGCCGTGTCATTAAGGAAGGCTGAGAACCACTGCTCCAACGTGAAGTGTTAAAAGACAGACCAGTCCTTCAGGTACGGGTCGCACGTAGGAACCGGAGGTCCGTGAGGAAAAAAAAGTGTAGGGCAGCCCACTCTGCTCCCCAAGCTGGATCCCGGGGACCCGCCCGGTGCTGAGAGGGCCGTGGACCACACTCACTTCATGCCCTGCTGGAAGACCGAGTTCCGCCGGGTCTTGCAGATGACCAGGTCGGCCCACTGCACCACCACGATGCTGACGAAGAAGGCCGTGTGGCAGGTGAACTCCACGATCTTCCTCTGCTCGTAGGTCTGCAAGGCAAGGGCGGGGGCTCAGCACGGCGAGGGCGATGGCGAGGGCCGAGGCCGCCGTCCCCCGGGGCCTGGGCCCAGGCCGGAGACGCACTCACCCACTGCTGCCCGTAGCTGTCCTCCACGTCATTGACCCAGCGGTCGTCCCAGTCCACGCGGATGCCCAGCAGGTTGATGGGGAGGAAGCCGTTCTCGGCCAGGATCACAAAGTACGTGAAGAAGCCGCCCAGGGCCTGGATCATACCTGAGAGGAGGGAAGATGGCCTTCGTGCCCGAGTCTGGGACAGGGCGTCTGCACCCGCTTCCTCCCCCGGGTGGCAGGCCTGGGGGCACTGGGGGGGGGGGTGAGGAGGGAGAGGCTCTGGTGGATGGGACTCAACAGTGCTGCCTGCTCCCTCCCCAGCGAGGACCAGGGGACGGACCCAGGGGCACACGCCCAATGCCCTCTCGCCTCTCATCACCTCGTTAGAACTCAGAAGGGTAAGACAGGAGGGCCCTGCTCTCAACACCCCTGCTCCTCGGGTATCAGTCTCATGCAGGGTGTGACCTTGAGAATGGCATCCCTACTTTTCAGCCTGAGAAACGGACTTTCCCCCCCGTCCCTCAGCATCCGTGCCCGGTGCCCTTTGAGGCCACCTCGGAAGTAATGCACGTGGCGCTTTCTGACCCCGTCCTTCTTCCCGCCCCAAGCTCCTCAGCACAGAATGTCACCCCACAACCTGGACCTAGTCTTCCTGCTGCTCAGAACTAGGTCTTCCTGGCGGAGCCGGACGGGCTACCAGCCAGTTCCTTTGCCGTCAGCAGCTGTTACGTTCATCTGTCCCATTTCTCCCGCGTGCCTGCCGCGAGGCAGCCCTGCGTCAGCCCACTGCTCACGGTGGCCCCACCGGCTTCCCTTGGTAATGACGAGGCAGAGTGTTTAGACCAGTGGTTCTCAGCCGCTCTAATGCCGTGGCCCTTTAATACAGCTCATTTGGTGGTGACCCCCAACCATAGCATTATGTTCATTGCTACTTCATAACTGTAATTTTGCTGCTGTGAACGCATTGTAACGTAAACATCTGTATTGTCCGATGGTCTTAGGCGATCCCTGTGAAAGGATCGTTAGACCCACAGGCTGAGAACCGCTGGTTTACATCACTGCCCGCCCCCCGGGAGCCCTGTGAGCCGGCCACACTCCGCAGGAGGAACAGAAACCAAGCCCATGGGGTGGCGACCTGCCAGCCAAGCCTTTAAACCAGGTAACTGCAAAGCCCACTCTCTGGCCAGGTCAGTGATGACACAGCGTATCCCGGGCAAAGCCCCCCTGGAGGTGATGCAGGCAGTGCCCGGGCCGGGCCCTCGTCCAACACCAAAGGGGCAGCCCCTCCCCAAGGGCACGGCGATCCTGGCTCTGAGGCAGCACCGCCGCAGCCTCGGTCCCTTGGCCCGCTCCCTGCCGGCCGGGGGCTCACCGATCTGCCCGTAGGCCATGCTGATGAGCCGCTCGTTCACCAGCTTGTCCGTCTTGGGGTTTCGGGGCTGTCTCTTCATGATGTCGCTCTCCGCCTGCTCGTAGGCCAGGGAGATGGCAGGGACCTGGGGAGGAAGGGGTTCCAGGCATCAGACACCTTTTCTAATAAAATCCCTGCTTCACCCCCGCTTTAAAAAATCACTTTTCACACCAGGAGATATTACAGTCCCCGGACCTCCCCCTCCCCGTACAAATAAAGCAGCGAAGTTCTACAAAAGGCAGGACTCCTGTCTGGTCAGTAGGCGTTGACAGTTATGCCCTGAGGCCCAACATGGAGTCCCTGATGCTGGAAACTGCTCCCCGAGTTCTTTTCCTCATGGTGGTCACATGGGCCCAGGAAGCACAGTTGCCGCCCCCCCTAACCCTAGGCCCGCGGTGGGCAAACCGCGGCTAGCGAGCCACATGCGGCTCTTTGGCCCCTTGAGTGTGGCTCTTCCACAAAATACCACGGCCTGGGCGAGCCTGTTTTGAAGAAGCAGCATTAGAAGAAGTTGTTTAAAAAATGTGGCTCTCCAAAGAAATGTCAATGGTTCTATTGTTGGAATTTGGCTCTGTGGACTTAGTAAGTGTGCCTGGGCTAGGCCGTGTGTGGACGCGGCCGCACACTCACCATGTCCGTGCCCAGGTCGATGCAGAGGATGGTGACGGTGCCCAGCGGCAGCGGAATGTTGGCGATAATAAATATCAGGAAGGGCGTGATCTCTGGAATGTTACTGGTCAGGGTGTAGGCAATGGATTTCTTCAAGTTGTCAAAGATGAGGCGACCTGGGAAGGCAGGGTTTTCACCGTCTCGCTGACAGCGTGGGCTGCGCGCTCCCCACGCCGTCCACGTGCAGCCACGGACCCCGACGGGGAGTGTGGGGCCTCGGGGGTGGCGGGCCGTCCCGTCCGCACGTGGCCCTCACCTTCCTCCACTCCGGTCACGATGGAGGCAAAGTTGTCGTCCAGGAGAATCATGTCGGCGGCTTGCTTCGACACGTCCGAGCCCGCGATCCCCATGGCAACCCCGATATCCGCCTTCTTCAGGGCGGGGGAGTCGTTGACACCGTCACCGGTCACAGCCACGATGGCGCCCTGGCAGGAGGAGGAGCAGTCTCAGACCCACGCACCTGCTGCCAGGCCACCGAGCCGGAGTGGCAGCCAACCCCTCGCCCTCCTCAGCGAGGGCCACCAGCCAGGACTCGGTGAGTGGCACTCGGGGAACCCCCGTTCTTTTACATCCCCCCCTTCACCCTCTTCTCAAGGTCATGCCTCCTGGCCCCTCCGGCCGGTGTGGACAGGAGCCTGGCCGCTCCGCAGGGAAGCGCGTGTCACCACTAAACTGCTATCACACTGCCCTTGCCCTGAGCCTCGCCCTGGGACCAGGCACCGAGTCCAAGGAGAGCGGGGCCGTGTGTGTGTGTGTGTGTGTGTGTGTGTACGCGCACGCGCGTGTGTCTGTGCGTGTGTGCATCCGTGCGTGTCTCTGTGCGTGTGTGCATCCGTGCGTGTCTCTGTGCGTGTGTCCGTGTCCCGGCCGCTCACTGACCTGCCGCTGGCAGCCCTCCACGATGATGAGCTTCTGCTGCGGGGAGGTCCTGGCGAACACGATCTCCGTGTGGTACTTGAGGATGTCATCCAGCTGCTCGGAGGTCATGTCCTTCAGGTCGGTGCCGTGCACCACGCAGGCCTTGGCGTCCCTGGGATCGGAACCGGGGGAACGGTCACCGCCCCTTCCCAGGCAGGCCGCTCTGAGCGGCGCAGAGCCGGGGAACGTCCGGCCCCACGGGAGCTCCTCTCCGCACAGCACCTCATACGTCACTCTGTCACTCCCCCAGGGCAGGCCTGTCGCCTCCCTTTCCCCGTGAGATACACAGCGAGATCGGATGCTGAGTTTTAGACAGGAGCCCAGGAGAGAGGACCCCCTCCCTCCCCTAATCCCCAAAGACGGGAGAACCCCCAAAGACGGGAGAACCCCTAAACCTTAAAACATTAAACATAAATCTATTTGTTTTTCCTTTTGCCAAAATTTTCCCTTTTGCCCTGAGCTACCTGGGCAACTGTGTGTGTGTGTGTGTGTTCCCTGTTTTGTGGCACTGGAAACTGACGAGGTGCTAGGTAGTACTGCCCAGTGGTGTGACTACACCCTGCGTCCCTGCCACGTTACCCTCAGGACAGGGAGCACCCCCGAGCTGGCCATGATGGCCGGCGCGGGTCACTGTTTGGTCCCGGGGGGGGGGGGGCATTCCCTCCTCGGCGGTGACCCGGAAGGAAACCCCGCCGCCCGCACGCTCGTGGCCGGCGCCGCTCGGCGCCCGCTGCTCACCTGGGGTTCACCTGGCTCACGGGGATGTTGAGGCGGGCAGCAATGTCCTCCACGGTCTCGTTGCCCTCGGAGATAATGCCCACGCCTTTGGCGATGGCTTTGGCGGTGATGGGATGGTCCCCGGTGACCATGATGACCTGTGACAGGAACAGGGAGGGCAGGGCGGTCAGCGGGTGCCTCGGCGAGGCAAGCAGCACCCCAAGGCCTCCCAGCACAGGAGGACACGCTCGGAGGGACGATCAGCCTGGCACGCCCCGAGGAGAGGAATGCTGGCGATTCTTGAGTGTTCACTGAGGGAAACACAGGAGGCAACACCCAGGTTTTATCTCGGTGCCCATCGCCCAGGATACACAATGTCTGTTCTTCCGTTTTCTCAGTGAGATGGAACTCTCAGATTTACCCAAACCGGAAAAGGATGCCAGACTGCGGTGCGGGTGCAGGGGGGAGGTGCCACCGCCATCCTCAGAGGGACCCAACTTGGGGGGAGAGCGAGCCGGGACAACATCAACCTGCTGCTCCTCTCCCCCACCCAAGGGCGACACGGAGAGGAATGCACGCAGGAGGCTGTGATCAGCGACAGGGAACACTTTTCAGGGTGGTTCAGGGAAGTATTTTCGGATCACGGGAATGAAAAGCTTCCTTGCAAAAACCCCCGACTGTGGAGAAAGAAGACTCCAGTCCTCACCGGTTTGGCTCAGTGGACAGTGTCGGCCTGCAGACCCGAGGGTCCCAGGTTCGATTCCGGTCAAGGGCAGGTACCTTGGTTGTGGACACATCCCCCAGTAGGTAGTGTGCAGGGGGCAGCTGATCGATGTTTCTCTCTCATCAATGTTTCTAACTCTCTTTCCCTCTTCCTCTCTGTAAAAACTCAATAAAATATATTTAAAAAAAAAGAAAAAGAAAAAGACTCCAAACATTCATTAAAACCCTATTAGTGAAAAGCACAGAAAACATGCCATTTCCTGGACGAAGCATGTTCAGAATCAAATATTAAAAAAACTCAAAACCTTAGCAAGTCTTCTGCTCTTTTTAATTTGCTTTCGTGTCTTTCCCCAAAAAGATTTTCTAAGGAAAAAATCCCTCATCCCTCTACACCAGTGCTCTAACAGATTTGTTTTCTTCCGATGGGGGAACGGACGCGTTGGAGGGGGAACAGCTGAGGTGAGAACCGGCTGGCCGTGTGGCTCCCAGGGGCCACGTCGTCCCTGGGGGTGCCCGGGCCCGGGGGGTGCGGGGAGGGGGTGTCCGGGAGGCGGGGTGGCCCACCTTGATCCCAGCGCTCCGGCACTTGCCCACGGCGTCGGGGACGGCGGCCCGGGGAGGGTCGATCATGGAGATGAGCCCCACGAAGCAGAGGTTTTCCACGGGGAAGTTCACCTCGTCCGTGTCGAACTGGAACCCTTCGGGGAACTGCTCGTCCGGCAGCAGGAGGTGGCAGAAGCCTGCGGGAGGGGCAGGGAGCCGTGAGGGCTGGGGCCGGGGCAGGGCAGTGACGCCTGCACGTCCACCTTCCCCCGCGTGTCCAGTTGGGGCTGTTTGTGAAAGCCCGGTGTTAGGACGGCACGAAGGGTTGGCAAAATGCACACGAATGACAGCCTCTGAAAGAAAAGCCCAGCTTCCGAGGCAGAGGCCCTATGTGGTGTGGAGAGGGCGCTGATGGTGTGGGCTGGGCGCGGGGTTCGGGGTTCCCGACCGGCCCGCTCTGTGGCTCCGACCTGCACGTCGTGGAACGGTGTCTCTGCTTCCACAGCCCCACTCACCATTTGTTCACACAAACCGGACACCGAGCGCATGGCGGGCCGCCCTGCTGGCTGCTGGGGGTAATGCAGCGCAGATGGCCTGCCCACGGGGTTTACAGAGTCCTTCACACCACCAGTCCCAACGTCCCCTTCCTTCCCGTGTGACTGAGGGCGACAGTGAACTCAAAAAGGGTCTACGGGGCCGTGTGGGCTCACAGGAAAGACCCTCCTACTTGGGAGGCGGGTGGAGAGCACTGGAGTGCAGAGGGACCTTCCGGGTGGACAGACACACAGAGGCCTCCTCCCGCTGCAGAGCGCGCAGGGGAGCCAGATGGGCCAGGCCACCAGGTCTAAGGTCCCCAAGCTGAGGGAACAGGGAGATGACACGAACGATTTCTGCAGACCGAGGTCCTACGGGAGCCGCTCTCGCAGGGAGACTCCCCTGCGGGCAAAAGCCCTTTTCATCGCGCCCTGCAGCGGCTGACGGAGGCAGCAGGCAGCTCCCCGCCAGCAGGTCCCCGTGCGCCCACATTATGGGCTGGAGCCCACGTTCCTCTATGGCCTCGCAGCCACCCCGGACGCCGGGAGCTGGCTCACCTACAGGCCCCGGGAGTTCACTGCAATGCCATGGATTTCACAGGCCACAGACACAGAGCCAGGTCAGACAGCCCCCCCCCCCCCCCCCCCGGCTCTTCCCGTCTCCACGACAATGTGTGTGTGTGTGTGTGTGTGTGTGTGTGTGTATGTGTGTGTGTGTGGAGGCCAGGGAGTGCCTCACTGCCCCGCACATACCCAGCACGCGCTCGCCCAGGCCGCCCAGCTCCAGGTAGGCGTTCTGGAAGGCATCCTTCAGCTCCTCGTCCAGCGGCTGCTCCTTGCCGTGCAGCAGGATGGAGCTGCAGCGGTCCAGGATCCGCTCCGGGGCCCCCTTCATCACCAGCACGTGTCGGGGCTCGGCTGTGTTGGGGTTCTTGTGGATGGACAGCTGGAGAGAAAGGGTTGTTGCTCAGGTGAGAGGGCGGGGCGCTCCCTGGGGGAGCACAGAGCTCCCTGACCCGTTACAGTCTTTGTTTCGGCAAAAATAAAAAAACAAAACCAAGACCTTCACGTCTAGCCTGCCTCACACCTGGAACACACTCTGAATTCTACCGAAAAGGCCAGCAGCACGGTGACACAGTCACACACCGACGGCAGCATTTCCCTGAAGGAAACACGTCCCTCATCCTACGGAAGCCAAACCCGTTAGGGTTTTCTGTGTGGAGTCCCAAGTAAGATCCAAAGCAAAGGCTTCCATACAGTGTGAGCGACGCCCCTTCAGGAGGCACTGACCTCGTCAAACGCCCGCGGGAGACAAGTTCTCCCACGGTTCTCTTCACTCCCCTCTCTGAGCCCACCTCCCGATCCCCCGGTTCAGACCTGGTACTTGTTGGTGGAGTTGAAGGGGATCTCGACGAGTTTGGGGTACCGCTCCCTCATCTCCTTCACGGACCCGCAGCACAGCTCAATGCACTTCAGGAGCGCCGACTCGGAGGCGTCACCCGCCACCGCCCGCTGCGGACACAGACGGCACGTGTCAGGTTCCCCGAAAACGCCGCACCCAGGCGCACCCTCGGGCGAGGGGAGGTGCCCCCATCAGGGCCCGAGGGGGAGAGGGCAGGGAGGGAGCAGCAGCTCGGACGCAGGTCACCAGGCCCATCCCCAGCCCACAGGGCTGTCTGAAGGTGTCCCCTGCCCTCGGCAAAAGCACGACACCCTTTGCAACCTACTCGAGCCTATTTTTACCTCCCTCCCCTGAAGCCTCAAAGCCGCCGTCCGCAGACACACACACACACACACACACACACACACACACACACTTCTGGTCATGCGTGTAAAAATACCTGGTGAGAGAGCACAAGCCCTCAGCGCTCCCACAGCCCTAAGTGTGCAAGCACACGCTTTGGTCCCGGCCCTGGGAACACACAGTCCATGCCAAGGGTGAAGCAGGGGACTCTGCATTCCGAATATGGCTGTGGGACGGAATCTGGGCCTGATGGATGCTAACCGAGAGGTGCTGCCAGCCCCGACAGGGATACAACCGGCCAATGTTCCAGCCGAAACCAACACACACTCACAATCCCGTTAGCCTGGCCCTGACCCCGGGAATGCTGGGAAATGCATCTCCAGCTCCCTTCCTGGGGCTTTTAAGCCAGGGAAGGTTTGCTGCTGGCGAGCCCCTGTGCTGGAAGCCCAGAGAATTCCTTCTTGGAAGCAGGAGGGGGAAACGTGTGAAGTTTTACCCCAAGAGAACAAACACCCTGCTCCCATCACAGAGGACAGTCCCCTTTAAGAAATAAAAGAGCCTCTATCTGCCCAGCAGAAGCCACCTCCGTCCTATCTGGGCTGCCACCTCTCTGACCACCGGGTCTCCACCCAGAGTGGTGGGCAGCGCAGTGTGGCCAGGACGAGCTGGCCCGGGCCCCCATGTCCCAGGGGCTGTGTGCAGCCCTTCCTTTCTGACACTGTCTTCCCCAAACATCCCCCCAAAACCTCAGGAGGCAGAGCTTATTCCTGCGCCATGAGCCAGCCAGCTAAGGACAAAGGAGATAAGAGAAACGGCGGGGCTATTTTAAGAAAATAAAGGGCTTAAGGGATTTACTGGAACCTCCTGCACCCGGACACGCAAATGCGATTACAGAGCCGCCCCAGCAGCCCCCGCTGCCCGCCAGGTGAGGTGACAGCCGCAGACACCAGAATAACACGCCTGGGTTTTCTATCGCCGAGGCCCGCACGGAAGACGGCCTCTCTCCTCGCCCACCCTCCCTCGGCCGGTCTTTACTGTGGATTCGCTTCTTCCCAATGGACGGGGGGCACGGGGAGTGCTTCAGGGTCTACAGGCAGCAAAGGCGCCACACGGCAAAGCATCGCCAGCCCATCCCTGCGTCCCACAAGCTGTCCCTACAGGCCGGAGGCCACCTGCTATCAGCCAACGTCCCAGCCTTAAACCCACACACACTTACAATCCCGTTAGCATGGCCCTGAGCTCTGGAATGCTGGGAAATACATCAATCAGAAGAACACTCCCAGGTGGTCCATGTGGCACCCCCCCCCCCCCAATCACCCCCCCGCCGTCCCGCCAGAGGGCGAAGGTGCTGTGGGCGTACCTTCAGGATGGGCAGGTTCTCCTGGTTGGCCTGGAACACGGCGCGGTTACACAGGCCGGCGATTCTGGACAGGGCGAGCCAGGTGGCTGAGGACTTGTCGAAGGAAACACCTGACGGGGTCAAGACGGGCAGACAGTGGGTTGACGTTGTGTTTACATCCCGTGAGAGTGGGATAGATCGGGCTTTAGGAATTTCCCCACCATATTCGTAGGACAAATTCAGTTTTTCTAATGACGTGCAAAAACAAAAAAAAGTCTACACCTTGGACTCCTGACAAAGTGATTTTTTTTAAAAAAAGCAGCGTGGACCCCTGGGCCTCACCGCTCTGGTTCTCTGTGGTGTCGGCCTCGTGGATCTGGTTGTCGAACCACATGTGGGCCACGGTCATGCGGTTCTGCGTCAGCGTGCCGGTCTTGTCGGAGCAGATGGTGGACGTGGAGCCCAGCGTCTCCACGGCCTCCAGGTTCTTCACCAGGCAGTTCTTCCGGGCCATGCGCTTGGCCGTGAGGGTCAGACACACCTGCGGGGCATCAGGAACCGGGTCATTCCCGTCTGCACCGCGTGGAAATTCTCACATGGTGGCTGCGCCCTAACATGGAACTGTGTCTAACGTTAGCTCTCCAACCTCCCTCCGAAGTCGGAACAAAGAGTACTTGTTCCAGCCCTCGGTGGTTTGGCTCAGCAGAGAGAGCATCGGCCTGAGGACTGGAGGGTCCCAGGTTCAATTCTGGTCCAGAGCAAATGCTAGAATCACAGGCTCCACTCCCAAGTGTGGGGCGTGCAGGAGGCAGCTGATCAATGATTCTCTCTCATCACTGATATTTCTCTCTCTCTCTCCTTTCCTCTCTGGAATCATAAAAACATATTTTAAAAATATATTAAAAAAATAATAATTGAGCCATGTATAGGGGATTCCCCTTTCCCCCAAATAAGCAAGACATTAAGGAAAGTGAAAACAGCCGGGATTTGGCACATTCGGGTCCCCCTCTCAACCCCATGTTTCCTTTCGCTGCTAGACTATTCTGGAACACGTGACAAGCACAGAGTTCATGCTTCTGGATCACTATCATTCACACAGAACACGCCTCGGTCCCCCCACTGCACACGCCCATCATGTGGCTCTGGAGAAAATCTCCACACAACACGGGGGCGATAAAACCGAGGCGGGCGGGCGGCCGGCCCCCGGGAGGGGTGTGGCCGAGCCTCACACCCATGGGAGCGGATCCGAGCCGAGCCGAGCCGACCCCGAGCGCCAGCCTCGTACCGTGACGGTGGCCAGCAGACCTTCGGGCACGTTGGCCACGATGATGCCGATGAGGAAGATGACGGCCTCCAGCCAGGTGTACTCGAGGATGAGCGAGAGGATGAAGAAGGACACGCCCAGGAACACGGCCACCCCCGTGATGAGCTGGATGAAGTGCTCGATCTCCGCGGCGATGGGCGTCTGGCCGCCCTCCAGCCCCGAGGCCAGCGTGGCGATCCGCCCCATGACGGTGCGGTCGCCGGTGTACACGACGATGCCGCGGGCAGTGCCTGCGGAGGGGAGGGGGTCGCCCCAGAGGTTACCAAAGCAGCCACGGAACAGGGCAGGTGCCTGGATGGTTCAAGAAGACGGAAACACACACATCTGCCCAGCCGGTGTGGCTCAGCGGCTGAGCACCGACCTGCGAACCCGGAGGTCAGGGTTCGATTCCCAGTGGGGGCACAGGCCAGGGTTGTGGGCTTGATCCCATGTTTCTCTGTCTCCCTCTCCCTTTCTCTCTGAAATTATTATTATTTTAATTTAAAAGAAACACATCTTTAAGGGCCAGCTCTTGGGTGCTCTACGCCGTTGGTTTGAACCGCAGAGACCCTGGCAAAGGGCTCTCCGTCCCTGGGCGGTGAGCAGCTCTGAACGCCGAGCTGGAGGCGCAGCCGCAGGGGGGCGGGAAGGGCAGGAGCGGCCGCAGGCTTCCTTGCCAGCCGGTGAGCCCCTTCGGCAGGGCTGGACCGAAGTGGCCAGAAACGGAGCCAGGAACGTGGACACAGAAAGCGTGTCTGGGACTTTTTTTTGTTTTGTTTCTGTTGCTAGCAACTGAGACAAGGGCCCAAGGCCTACCTTCCACGCAGTTGGTGGAGAAGAAGGCGATGTTCCTGGTCTCCAGGGGGTTCTCGTGGGTGAAGTCGGGAGACCGGGTCTGGGGCTCCGACTCGCCAGTGAGCGAGGAGTTATCCACCTGCCAGCGAGGGAAGAGGTCAACGCTGGGAGGGCACAGGCTCGCCACGGGCTGCTGCGCCCCTGATGCCCACACCGTGTGCGCGTGTGCGTGCACGTGTGTGCGTGCGTGTGCGTGTGCGCGTGTGTGTGTGTGTCTGTGCCGACCTACCTTGCAGCCGTTGGCAGAGATGATCCGGAGGTCAGCCGGGATCCGGTCGCCGCCCTTCACTTCGACCAGGTCCCCGACCACCACCTCCTCCGCATTGATGCTCATTTTCTCACCGTTGCGGATCACCAGGGCTTGCTTTGGAGGGGGGAAAACATTTACACCGTTAAGTCAGACAAAAATGGCACCGAAAGGAGGGTAGTGTCAAAAGAAAAAAAAAATCGAGCTACCCTACGATCTGTAATTCTAATCACCCGAATGTGTAATGGGTATTATTTTTATTCCCACTAATGACAATGGTAACCTTTTTATCTGTCCAAGTGACAAAAGTCGCTCCACAGCTCAGAGCGGGTCCTCTCCCTCCCAGTCCAGAGGGGAGACAGGCACGGACTCGGGGGGAGGGCAAGCATCCCTCGCCCCCACAGTCACTGAATTCTTATGAAACCCGACCTCACACCAGCTCACACGCCTGGGCCGTCAGTCCGGGGATGGGACAGAGCAGGTACCTGCGGGACCATGTTCTTGAAGGATTCCATGATCTTGGAGCTCTTGGCCTCTTGGTAGTAGGAGAAACAGCCGGTGATGATGACGACAGCCGACAGCACCACGCCGAGGTACAGCTGCGAGGGGACAGGCGGGTTAGCGCCCAGGGCTCCGGGCCAAGGGCTGGGAGCACCCAGACACTTCCCGTGGACGGAAACCCAGATTCCTAAGAGGGACTGAGGCTTTGGAAACCGAGCACTCGGTTTTCTCATTTGTATTTCTAAAGTCCATGTCCAGCCGAAACCGGTTTGGCTCAGTGGATAGAGCGTCGGCCTGGGGACTGAAAGGTCCTGGGTTCGATTCTAGTCAGGGGGAGGCACCTTGGTTGTGAGCACATCCCCAATAGGAGATATGCAGGAGGCAGCTGGTTGATATTTCTCTCTCATTGATGTTTCTGACTTTCTATCCCTCTCCCTCTCCCTTCCTCTCTTTAAAAAAATCAATAATATATATATAAATCCATGGCCAGGAGAGTCCCAAATGGAGGCCCATGGTCACTGGGTCACTAACCAGATAGACTTTCGGAAACGTGCTGATACAGTTTGTCCTGCTTTTATCAAACCAAGGATATTCTTGGAACTTGTGACGTTTGAAAAAACAGCTAGCAAACCTCTCCAGACACGTGTGGTAATGTGCCAATCAAGGTCAAAAGTGTGGCCTGTCATCTAAGCGAGCGGCACCTGGACCCGCACAGGCCGCCCGTCCCAGCAGCACCAGGCAGGGCAGCAGGTGGCTAGCGGGAGCCTCCCCAGGGCTGGGGAGGGAGAGAGAAACCCCTGTTGGAGGAGCGATGGGTGGGCCCCTGAAGGCAGCTCTTCCCTGGCGTTAAAGGCCACCCAGATGCTAGTGGCAGCCGACCACCACCGGGCAGTGAAGACCCAGCGTGCTGGAGCGCGGAACTCACATTGTCATTCTGAGGCTCCTCTTCCGTAGCAGCCTGGATGCCATAAGCCAGGAAACAGAGAATCGCTCCGATCCACAGCAGCATGGAGAAGCCCCCAAACAGCTGGCGGCAGAACTTGACCCACTCGGGGGTGGTGGGAGGGGGGGTGAGGGCGTTGGGGCCGTCGCGAGCCAGGATCTCGGCAGCCCGAGCTGTGCTCAGGCCCTGAGGAGCAGAGGGACAGGATGAGGCACAGCACCCGCCCGGGAGCCGGAACGCCGTGATGGAGCGTCCGGACGGAAGCATTCCCCACGCCAAGGCAGACCCCGGCAGGTCCTGGCGAGGGTCCCCCTCAACAGCCCACGTTTCCCCAGAAAGCCACGGCGTCCAGACGGAAATGGTTTTTAAAACTGACCTATGGACAAACCCAAGCCCAGTACGCTTTCTTTCTAAGATGTAAGAGATTTTGCTAACCTGCACTTTTTACCAACAATGTATTTAGGTAACTGATTCAGTAACTGGTTTAGCTTTGCAAATTAAGAGCTTTGAATTTTCTTCTATTGAATTTGTCAGGGAGGAAAACACCCCTCAATAAACAAAAAAAAATCTGTAGGAATCCCACCTGCTATTAGGTCAACAGCCTTGTGCTAAGTAGAGAATTCTACTCTCCGGAGGACATTAAAACCACCGTCTGACAGTGTCCCCCCCCCACACGCCTGTGTTAGCTACAACCCCCCCACCCCCCCACCTGGGAAGGATTGCACAGACGAGTCCATTCTACTTTCTAAAGGGGCCTCAAAGCCAAGCTCCCCAGACAGCAGACAGCAGCCACAGGCTCGACTACGGGGGGAAAACATGGCGATTTTCTCACCATCAAAACACTGAGTCAGAGAAAAAGACATCAGACTGCCCAACGTGCGTGTGAAGACGCAGTCTGGGTTCATGTTACCTCTGATATCTGAGCTAGCCCGGGCGTGTGGGGAAAGGGAAAATGAAAACTCCCCCTTTCTGTGTAGGGCCCGCCCGCCTCCGCCTCCACCTCGCGTTCTCGGCGTGATGTTCGGGGCAGCACGGAGCCCACTGCGGGCCTCTGGGCACGGTGCACGCCGGGCCCCGCACCCAACCAGCTCGTGTGGTTCCCGCGATCACCGTGCTGGGTGTCAGTGATCCCGTTTTACAGGAAGAGTACCAGGTCCACAGAGTTGGATTAAAATGACTTCGGGTCAGAGAACGGACTTCATAGGAACCGAATGAACTTCAGTGTTATAACCCAGGGGATGTGGTCAGGGCCTGCCCCATGGGGATAGACAGCGGGGCCTCAGGGTCAAGGCCGGGTACCGGGGCCAGCACGCCGTCTTAGAACATCGGGATCATTTCCTGAGCCAACGGCTACACAATGGCTGGGATGCAAGTTATTCCCCAGAATTTCTAGATGAACACCTACTTTATTTAAAGGTTTCTCTGAATTGTGTGTTTTTTTTGTTGTTGTTGTTTGTTTGTTTTTAAATAAAAGGGTGTGTGTGTGTTTCAAATAAATGACCAAGGTCTGGCATACGGTAATGCGCTAGTGGGTAAAGCGCAAAAATCTGAATTGTTGGGATTTAACACATGTAGAAGAGTAAAGGGAAGATTTGTAGTCAGAAGGCTGGAATGACCACGGCTTTGGAGCTATTCAGTTTCAAATCCCGGTGCTCCCTTTTACGGGATCTCACCCACTGTAAAACGAGGGAAATGAATGTGCACTTTCAAAGTTTCAGGGGGAAGAATACTTTTTAAAAAGCGTATGAAAAAAAACAAACAAACAGAAAAAAAAAAAACCACAGGCCATGCATGTCACCAAATAGATACCCCGACAGTGGCTGTCGTCATGTTCCCCCTGGAGCCCCCAAGGTCAGGTGTGTGAGACAGGAAATTAGGATTTTTGAACAAAGAGTTTCAAAGGAGAACATACTCGGCTCAAGTCCGTTCCGTATTTGCGATGAAGCTCGTCAAGGCTCAGCTTATGGTCATCCTAAGGAAAAGCAGAAACAAACACGGTGAGCACGACTGTCAGAAAGGCTTTGCAGAGAGCATCATCCCCGTCAGGGCCCTTCAGGGCAGAGGCTGGTCTGTTCCCCACGGCCGCAGCCCCAGCAGCCCCACTTCCCCCGGAGGCCCCCCTGCAGGAGGGCTGAGCTCAGCCACCACAGAGCTGGGGAGTCCCTCGGCCTGGAGCGGGGAGAACGTCCCTGCCTCCCGAGGACCAGGAGGCCCTAGACAGGCTGCACCTGTGGGAGCCCCACGGCCCGAAGCTCCGGTAACCAGAGCGCAGAGAAGCACGGCCCCTCTGGCTATGCTGCTGGGACTGGGGAACCCCTCTGGCCCTGATAGCTGTGAAAACGAAAAATGTTCTCACTGCCTTCCAACCCGATAAAATCTGCACAAGTGCAACGACCACGTTGCTTTTAAAATAAAGCAAGCCTCGCCTGGCTGACATGGCTCATAACAGGTCCACCTATGAACCGGGAGGTCACGGCTCGATTCCCAGTCAGGGCACACACCAGGGTGGCGGTCTTAATTCTCCAGTGTGGGGTATGCAGGAGGCAGCCGATTGGTGATTCTCTCTCATCATTGTTTCTCTCTCTCTCTCCGTCCCTCCCTCTCTGAAATCAATAAAAATATATTTAAAAAAATAAAATAAAGCAAGTCTCTGACTGTGTGTGTGTGTGTGTGTGTGTGTGTGTGTTGGGGGTGGGGGAATCATACTCTCAAGAGACCATTAAAGCCTTGTTTCCCCGGGCACTCACCATAGACACTTCTTTCTTCAGCTCATCCATGTCCCTCTCCTTCTTTATCTTCTTCTTGTTGCCATGCTCCGAGACGGCCGCAGGCTCATATTTGTCACGTCCAACCTACAGAGAAGGCGGAGACATGGTTCGTTAGGAAGATCGGAGCAGGGTTCAGAGAGCCACCGTGGTGACGAGTCACTGGGCCCATCCTCATGGAAACAGGAGCTCACGCCGCACCACCTGCCCCGGGCGTGAGGGCCACGGGGAGGCCATGCAGCCTCAGTGGGCCCTGCAGCCACTTCGGGGCGGGGCACAAGCTGGGTGTCCCAAACGCTTACATCTGTGTTTTCCTCCATAGCGTGGAGACGACAATAGTCAGTTAGTGTTTTGGAGGGACTCAATGATAGAATACATCTAGATACTAGTTTTATTTAAATTCCTGGCTTGGCGAAGAAGTCACTACGTATCAACTATACCTAATTTGGGGGGCTCACCTAAGAATGCTGACCTTCCCCTCTTTCCGTGAGCAGGTCAACCTCAGTCCTTAACACTCACCACGTGAAACAGCAAAATCAGGGGGCCCCCACCCCACCCCGCAGCCTGGAGAGAGAACCCCAGACGAAAGTTGCTGGTTTTGTTTTGACGTGAGCAGGATGTGGGGAAAGCATGTGCTCCATCAGGGAGCTCACAGGATCCTCCCACGCCTCTTGAAAAGTGGAACAATTTCTAGAGAAAAATGTCGATTCCCTGGTTTAAATTTAGCTCGTTGCACACGCCCACCCGTGCACAATGCTCGCGTTCCTCTCCACGGCCCAGACCTGCAGCTGCCCGGCCCCCTGCTCCAGACAGGCCCCTCCCCCACCTGCCACCCGGAAGGGCAAAGAAAGGAGATGATCGGCCCCGTTGTTCTGAGATCAGACGCTCCCTGGTGTCAGTACGGTTATTTCGGACGTGCGGAGGCTCATGCCCAGCTACTAAGGCAAGGAGGAGGGACGTGAGTCCAGATTAAAATTCTATCTCGCTGAAAATAAAATTAAATAAACAACAACAACAAAAAAACAACCGCTGGGGTACAGGTATGCTTCAGTCATGGCTGGTATGGTCGCAAGTAAATACAATACTCAGCCCTAACCGGTTTGGCTCAGTGGATAGAGCGTCGGCTTGTGAACGGAAGGGTCCCAGATTCGATTCCGGTCAAGGGCATGTATCTTGGTTGCGGGCACATCCCCAGTAGGGAGCGTGCAGGAGGCTGCTGGTCCATGTTTCTAACTCTCTATCCCCCCCCTTCCTCTCTGTAAAAAAACCAATAAAATATATATTTTTAAAAATACAATACTCACTTGAAGGGACTACCCCCTTCATCCTCTACAGAGAAGCCTCGCCCCCAGCCGGTGGGCACTGCCCACATGTGGGGACATGTGCTGTGTTCCCACGGGTCACCTCCCCGGGCACCATGGTGCCCCTCGACCCACAGCTCCTTCCAACAGAGCAGCTCTTTCGTCTCCGCCTTATCTGTGGAGCAGGGAGCAGGTCTAAAGATAGCCGGCATTCCTGACATTCCCTCCGCTGGCTGCGGAGCAGACACACAGCCCAGCCCCCGTGCACATGGCCCCTGGTGCTGACCG
Organism: Pipistrellus kuhlii; assembly: GCF_014108245.1. Lineage (NCBI taxonomy): Eukaryota > Metazoa > Chordata > Mammalia > Chiroptera > Vespertilionidae > Pipistrellus > Pipistrellus kuhlii. The sequence continues at coordinate 10,742,584 of NW_023425523.1, forward strand.
AGAGAGCAGACAGACAGACAGAGGGACGGACGGCCGGGCAGGCAGACACCAAGGACAGGCTCCCGGAGGAGGAGCCGCCCGCCGGCAGTGGCATCACCCTCCCAGATTTGATGGGAAAACACAGCCCTGAAGAGGCATCTTCAAGCCCCTGAGCTGGGCACTGGGAGCCTCGTGTGGCCAGTTTGTATGGATCTTTACACTGCGGCTCCCAGGGCCTCCTTAAGCAAGCGGGGCCTCGTTAAAACGTTTAATTTAAACGTATGGAAATCGGAGTTAAAATCGCTCTCCTCACCAGGGAGGCTTGGGTTCTTTGCAGATTTCCCAATATTTTCCACCCTAAAAGAGGGGGGAGGGAAGGATGGAGCAGCTAGCTGGGCCTTGGGTATGGTCCATAGTCTTATCCCCATTTTTTTTTAACAAAATAAAGATCTTGCCCACAGCCTCAGGTGCCCATGGCTAAGGCGGCTGAGAATGGAGATCCCCTGGGAGCCCACCCCTGCCCATCAGTCCTGCTGGGAACCAGGCGCTGTTTTAAAGGACGGCGGTGAGACACACAGGAAGCATTCACACCATTAATCTTTCCCGTTAGGAAATGTTGTGTCCTCCAGGCGGTGTACACAATGTATATAATTCAGTTCTTTCCCCACAAGGAACACAACAGGTTAACGGCTTATCTTGATGGGAAGCACATGACTGAAGTCCCTATCAGTCTCCATCGCTGCAGTTACAGAGCAGAAACAATTGTGCTGTGTGCGTGTTGGAGGGGTGGGGATTGGCGTGGCTACCCTGTGGGTCTGGGGAGCAGGGCTTCAAAACGGGTCAGACAACACTTCATTGTCTCCGTCAGAAGCGTTCTGGAAGCACCAAGGTCACGGCAAGGGGACGGAGAGCAGGGTTTCCCCGAAGGATGACTACAGCGGCCTTCCCCTCCGCTAGGCTCGGAGCTCCGGTTTTCCTGAGGAACCGGGCACCGCCCGCCATGCCCCGGGGCCCGGCCCCCCCTCTCCCCGGGGCCCGCCGGCTCCGGAAGGGCACCGTGGAAGCTCAATGTCACGCCCTTCTCCGGAGGGCCACTTGTGAGAATGAAGTTGGTTCTGTTCTAATTTAGGAAGTGGGAGGTCACCACAAGGGCAGGGGCTTGCCCACTGTGACACCGCCTCCACCGTGTCATGACTGTGTCCCAGGGATCCCATCTTCTCCTCCGAGGCAGCACCCGAGGTGGCTGCCGTCCGACTGGGGTGGAGGGAGGGGTGCCGGGAGGTGGGAAGCGGAGACTCGTGGCCAGAGGAGCCAAGGTGAACCCACTCACTCAAAAACATGAACGGGAGGTACCCCTTACAAGGAGGGAGACACCCCAAGACCCAAGAGAGGCTCCTTCCTCCTCTTTGGCAATAAAGAGCTGAAAGGGGGTGCGTGGGGGACAGGAGGGACAGGTCCAGAAGACTAGCCCAGGGTTTTAAAGAGACACACAAACAGTGCGGAGGGTCAGCAGACCGTTCCGTCCCAGACAGAAGTCACTTCTGCATAAGCTGAAGCTGCCACCCAGCCTCCACGCTGTTTCCACTACCAGCCTCCGCTGGGGCGAGGCCTCTAGGGCTTTCTCAACGCCATGCATCACGGAGGCCTGGCCTCTGTCCCCACCTGTCAGCACGGCGCCCCCAGGGGCAGCCGGGAGCTCCGAGGTCAGCCTTCCGAAAGGCCAGCTGAGAAAGTCTCAAGGGCTCTTCTTGGAAGCTGAGCTGTCCGCGCCCTTGGATAGGCTGTAATTCAGCCCCACGTCCTTCTAGCTCTGCCTACGCCAGCTACAGGGTCTTGAACAGCCAGCCTCAGTTTCCTCACCTCTAAAATGGGAGCAACACTTGGTGCAACCCCTAAGGAATCTAGAGAAGGCATCCTGATAAGGCTGACTAGTCAAGAGGCTGCCATCAAATCTGAAACAAAAGACCTGGGATCCGCAGTTTCCAAAACCTACCAATACTCTGGATGGGCCAGAGTGCAGGAAGGGTGACTGCCCCAAACGCAGCCCCCCAAAAGCTGACCAGGAGGGTCAGTCACGGAATGGGCACCTCTGAATCCAATCTGGCAAACTCCACCTTAGCAGGGAAGCTGGGGGGTCGGTCTCTGGCCCTGCTGGCCCCCAGGAGGCAGTGGTGTGAGTACCTCCATCCTTTATGTGACAGTGGTGGTGGTGGTGGTTGGGGGCTCCACTCTTCCTAGGATCCGATATTAATCAATCGGATAATCAATACCAACACAACTGTCTAGGTGAGCGTACGTACTCTGCAAAGAGCTACAAAAGATTATTATAACTTAGTTTTAGTCAATAGATTACTGCTATTCCTCACTTGCTATGAAAATTCCTTTTAATCTTAAGAAAAAAAAATGACCACCACCTCACTGAGTATTTTTTATTTCATTTCATCAATTAAAACAGAAAAAGGTGTGTGTGGGGGAAGATACATGGTGATGGAAAGAGACATGACTTGGGGTGGGGAACACAATACAAGATATGGATGATGTATTATGGATCTGTACACCTTAAGCCTATGATTTTATTAAACAATGTCACCCCAATAAATTCAATGGAAGAAAATAACTTAGTGAGAAGTGCTCACGCCCAAATGACTAGATCCACAGTTAGTTTATGTCTAAGGAACCTTCTAGCCCGGTCCCCGAGGACTGGGGAGGACCCACACTACCCCACACGCTCCGAGCGGACCCCCCACTGCCTCCACAGCCCTCCTCTCACGGCTGGAGCCCATCATCGAGGCCACGTAGGCCCACAGTGCCCTGAGGGGCCCAGTTCAGCACCTCCAACCCCGGGCAGAGCCCACCAGCCAGCAGCGGGCACAGAAAACAGCCTGGCCCGGGCCTGTGGGTTCCCTCAGCCCCAAATCATGGATGCCTGCATATACATTTCCTACCCGGCTGCCAGCCCACCCCGCCTGCCATAGTGTACGTCCTCCAGGACCAAAAGGAATCCTAAAACTGCTCACGTGTCAGCAGACTTCGGATCTATTCCCTTTCCGGAAATGTGCTTTATTTTTATTTTCCATTTAAAAAAGCAAACCCTTTCCTTTCCGTGGGGCGTTCTGCCTCTACCTTAAGCACCTGGGCTCCTGGACTTCAAACCTCCTGCCTGCTCCCCCTGCCCCCCTTCCCTCTGCTGTTCCCTCAGCCACGGGGCTCCTGGGCCAGGGCTCCCCAACAGTGTGGGTTTGAGAGAGAGCTGGCCCCAGGGTTCCGGGTGGCCTGAATCCATGGCTCCCAAGGCGTCCTGACCACTCCTCACGGTGCCTGCAGGCGGGGCAGGAAGTGCATGAGCTGCCAGGCTCCGGAGGAGAAAAGGCAGCCAGGCCCCGGGGACATGTCATGTGAGGGAAACAATGAAACAAGTATGGCGCCATGCAAGCATCCAGGGGATGAGAGAGAAACACAACATGACCCCCTGCCCTCACCGAGATGACAGAGCGGACAGACACATCCAATGCCAAGACTCACAGGCCCGAAGCCTCCGGTTCTGAGGAGCGGACCCCGAAAGACAAAAGCCCACGGCCCAGGGCCAACATTTCCGACCGACAGAGAGCATCGGACAGCTGTCACTAAATGGGGGTTCGAATAAAATCAGACACGGAGATAATGAACGTGCAGATACAGTTCACTGTCAAGTCACAAAGGAACTAAGGAATGAGGTCTATTGGCCATAATTCTCTTGGCCCGGGATCCAAACGAAACCAGAGAAAAACTGCAGGGTGGGGTGGGGGGGAGTAAAGGGGAGGACAGCTCTATTCCGAAAGAATCTGCTCTCCCCGAAGACACCAGTCACACAAACGTGAGGAGCGCCTTGTGGATTCCTCACAGCAGATTTCGGCACAACTAATGAGGTGAGTCATATGCAAAGAACAGTCTTTCTCTGGCCCCAGCCAAGGAACACATTTCCTCTCATCCACTCAATTCATGGCAACGTGAGAAAGCCCAAAACCTAGCCTGGTTACTCTCCTTTTCCAAAAGCGTAGATAGAAAGGAAGGACAGTTTAAAAAATAAAAGTAAAAAAAATAAAACACAGCAGCCAGAGGATTTTAAAATTCTCTCTGCTCCCCATGACGTGCCTCCTCGGCGTCATGCAGGCCTGGACAGCTCTGGCAGGGACGAGGGCACACGGTGCCCAGTGCTCTGCTGCCCAGACGCAGCCACTCTGATTCCTGTGTGCCCATCTGATCTGACACTCATGTTTCTCCTGGGCCTGCCGGCTGGCACGGATCCCTGGGCAGCTCGATGGTGCTGCGCTGCCTCCGTGTTCTCCTCCCTCTCCCTCGCCCTCATCACGGCTAGGAGGGGGGTGGGGGGCTGAAAAGCCCATTTCATTTTTCAAGACCTTTTTACAAAGACGTTTAAAAACGTCAAATCCTTTAAAGTGAAAGCAGGCGACAACACTAGGGTGCTATACAGCAGGAGGCCAGCCAGGTCGGAGGACACCTCCACGGAGCTCTCCCCCCTTCGGAGGCAATGGTGCTTCCCCTGCTTGTCATTCCTTAACAGGCGTTTCAGGTGAAAGAAAAGCCGCCCTCTGGTTCTGAAAGAGGGACACGAAAACCCGCAGTTTGTAACGAGCTGATCTCAGTGCCCGTTGTAAGCCCCAACAGCAGCCACAGCCCCACTCGCCTGCTCTCAGCTGAGCAGAACAGAGCTGGCTTCTCTTTTTCTTTTTTAAAAGGAACAGGTTACTAATCTCACTTTTCCATGTCAAAGCCTCTTTTTCTTTCTTTCTTACGTTGGGACATGCTGAGAAACACAGCCGGCCTGGAACAGAGCCTCACTCACCTGTCAGTGTGTGGCTAACCATCGCCAGAAAACCAGGCCTCAGAAGGGTTCTGGGGCGGAGCACGGGTGCCTACCAAGCCCTCTGCGCTTTACAATGCTGAGCCCCCTTTTTGTTTTTAAAGGCAACTGAGGAATAAGTCTTGCAGGGGTCTGCACATGTTAAGCTTTAGCCCTCATCTGGATAAACATCTTACTGGATTTTTTTTACCCTCCCCCCTTTTTTTGGTGTGTGTGTGTGTGTGTGTGTGTCAGGGTTAGCCTCCTCTCAATCAAGTTCTCAGATTTACGATGCAGACCTCCCCTCCCCCTTTCTGCCCTCCCACCCGAAGGTGAGTCACTGGCGTGTTACAAACTTACTGGCAGAGAACACTACAAATTAAACATTAAGTTGCCCAAAGAGGATACACCCTCGGAACAGGGTACAGAGAGAACACAGAGCAGGGAGCTGTCCTGCTGGCCAAACACTTCACACGGGCAAAGGGTGTGACGCAACCCGCCCCCTTCGCTCTGCCCCCCGTCCCTTCTGCCCCTCCTGCCCCTCCCGGCCAAGGGCTGCACCTGCCAGGCCCAGGGCCCCGGTGCATGTCGTCGAGGGCTCTGTCTGGCAGTTTTCGGTCTAAAGTACTAGCTTTATAGCAGCCGGAGGAGATGTAGTCACACTTTCCAGTGCAGCTCCAAAAGGGCAGCTGATAATGCCACCAGAGGACCCGGATTTCTGCTGACATGGGTATCCCCTGGGCAACCTTCACCTGAACCCCTGGAAACCACGGCTCCTGGGCGAGGGTTCCTTCTCCAGGCGAAGGAGTTAATATTCAAACAACGGAGTGAGGGCTGCCATGGTGAAGGGCCTGGTGGTTGTGCCCCCCCCCCACACACAACCTTTTGCAAACTTGAGAAGAGACAGTTTTTTGTACCTTGTGGCTAACCAGTTGTGGGTGGCAGGCCTAGCTGCAGATTTAAGCCAAGTCAATGGCAAAGCAAACAAACAAACAAAAAAAACACCCACTGAAAAAAAAGGGACACAATCCTATTTCATCCAGGAATGATTCAGCTGTTCTCTCGCGTTCCTAGCAAAAGCTTAGGGATCCGGATTTTTTTTTTTTTTTTTTTTTAAGGAGAAATAAAAAGCACCTGAAATGCCATCAAAACCTGGGCTCCCACCGGTAGTGGGAAGAGGAGGGGAAGACATTAACAATGACCTTAAAAATTAGCTGCCGGCACTGGGCTTCCTGGTTAACCAATTATCAGCAGGGCTTTAGTCACCACTCCACCCACATTTTAATCCTCGTGTGGAAAAATCCTAATGTTTCAGCATAAAATATCCTTCTGAGCATTTGGACTATCACAGTCAGTCAGTCACTGGGGACAACAAGGGTAACTATATCCAAGAAAAACCAGCACCCCCCCACACACACCCACCCCTTTACTGGCCGAATGATGAGACTATCTAAAATAGCCAATGCAGCCCAGAAAATAAGATTATCTTGCGTTAGCCAGTTTTAATTCAATTTCGTGTTTGCCAGCCGCTAGGCATTTTATTAAGATCCATAAGGCGTCCGGATCAACCCTCAGCAACCCAGGCGTACTGCGGTGCATACGTGTGGTTACGAAAGAGGCACAGATGCTATCAGACATCTTCTCTGGTCCACTCGGCATCACAAATGCTTCCCTTCCCGTTTCGGGTGAGGAATGACTGCGGAGCTCTGCATATGCGGCAGTGGGGAGAAGGGAGCGAGCGTTCAGACTGGGGAGGCCGCAGGCTGCTTGCGAATGAGGGACATCTGCTGAGCCACTAATGAACCATTTGACCTTGAGCGAGTCATTTCACCTTCCTAGGCCTCAGGTACATAGCTATGACCTCTAACCCTCACAAATCAGTTATATCTGGCTCAGGAAATAGACTCTCTCTCTTTCTTTTCTTTTTTTAATTTGAATGGCTTAAGAGATAGCAGGTTGAAGCTTTCAAGAGCTTGTTTGGATGGCGTGGTACACACACACAGGCCACTAACCGTTCCCGCCGTGAGGAATACCAATGAGGAATACCAACAGGTTCCTGGCCTTCACCTACTTGACCTGGGCCAGACCCCCACGTTCTGTGCTTTTTTAAAAGATACAAGTGGTGGCATTCCCACTTCTCCCTACCAGGTCACCCAGGCTGTACCATCTCCCTCCTCCATCAGCCATGGAGTCAGTGTGCAGCCTCCCTCCCCCTCCTCCCCCACCCCGTCACTGCGCAGGAGCCCCAAGGACTTCACAGACCTGCTAAACGCTGGTGCAGGGCAAGCCCCGCGAGAAGGGGGCACCGTCATGACCTGGCCATTTTGTATCCCATGAATTGATACTTGGGAGGGGGTTCTTTTGTATAAACTCTCCACCAGACTGTGGCGCCGCCGGGGTCGGGGACCGGCCTTTTCACTGCCCCCGATGACAGCCAGGTGGGTGCCAGAGGCGCCCGCTCCCCCAGCCCCGCCCGGAGCCCCCTCCTTCCCTGGGGAGCGGCTCTGCAGGTTCCTCCTGACAGCGGCCTCCAGCGCTTTTCGGGTTTACTGCACCCAGAGGCCCTGCTGGGCCAGCCAGTCTTCCTTCCACGTTCAATATTCAAAAAAATAATAATAAAAAACCCTGACACCCCCTCCCCAAGGTGGGTGCTTCGGGCACATCCTGTGTTTATGGAAAGTCTCCAGTGCGGCTCTCAGAAGTGTACCTAAAGGCGTCTCCGGGCGGCGCAGACACACCCTTGCTGGCACCGGCCCGCAGGCGGCCCCGCAGCGGAGGAAGGCAGCGTGTCCGCGGGGGAAGGGCGCCGCCGCCGCGGGGAGCCGGCGGGCCCGGCGCCCCCCGGGAGGCAGGGAGCGCGGACCCCGGCCGCCCCCGGCGCCCCCCGCGGCGGGCAGGGCGGCTGGGAGGGAGGCAGGGAGGCTGGGCGGGCGCAGCGCCGGGGGAAGGGGAGGAGCGCCGGGCTCCAGGGCCGGGGGAAGAGGAAGGCGAGTGGCGCGAGGTGAGGGCGGCGCGGGGAGGGCGCGGGTGCCGCCGGCGGCCGGCTCCTTCCCGGCGGCGCAGCCCCCGTGCGCCCCGCTCCTCCTCCTCCTCCTCCTCCTCCTCCCGGCCCCGCGGCGCCCTCGGGCTGGGGGTCCGCAGCCCCTCTCCGGGGCGCGCGCGCCGTCCCCGCGGCGCTGCCCCCCTCCCCCGCCCGCCCGCGTCCCAGGGCTGCGCGCCCTCCATTTCCCAAGTGCGTCGTCTTTTCAGCCCCGCCGCCCGCCAGCCCGCGCCGCTTCCTCCTCGCCTCGCCGCTCCGCGCCGGCCGCCTGCGGGCGGGCGCCCTCCTGTCTCCCCCTCCACGCCTCCCGCTGCGCCTCCCGCCCCGCACTCACCCCCTTCCCCATGGTGGCGGTGGTCGGCGCCCGGCACCGGGTCCTGCCGCTGGAGGAGGATCAGAGGGGAGCAGAGAGCAGCTCCCGGCCGAACAGGCGCGCCCGGGTGCGAGGCGAGGAGGGCGCTCGGGGAGCCGCGGGGCGGGCCGGAGGGAGGACGGCCGGCGGTCGGGCCGATGCCGCCGCCGCCGGGGCTGCTACCGCTGCTGCTGCCACGTGTCTGCACCTCCCGCCGCTGCTCCGCGCCCCAGACCCCGCCGCAGCTCCGGCCCGCGCCGCCTCCTCACTTCCTAAAATATGCAACCTGCGCGCCGGCCCCGCCCACGCCGGCACGTCACCGTTACCGGGGCAACCCGACACCCGCCGCCCGCCAGGCCCCGCCCCCAGGCCCGGGCCCCGCCCCCAGGCCCGGGCCGCGCCGGCTGCAGCCGGTCCGGGGCTCCCGGCAGGAGGGCGCCGGGCCCGGGACGCGCGTGCCCGCCGCCCGGGAGGCCTGGCCGCGCCGCTGCGGGGCGCGCCGCCGACTGGCTGGCCGCCGGCGGGGGCTCGGCGGCCGTGGAGCTCCGCGCCCCTCCTCCCGCCGCCCTGCGGGACCGGCCTGCTCTGCAGGGCACGGAAGATCCGCAGTGGGTGCGGGCAGATGGTCACGGGGAGCCGGGGCAGAAACCTCTCCAGTGCATTCTGGAGCTCCCATCTGGGACCAAGGGGAGCGCCGAGGTGGGGTCCGGGGGGTCGGGTGCGGCTGAGCCAGCGCCCATCTGAAGGACCCCGCCTCCTCCCTGCGGAGTCCTGCCCCGCGCCCCCACCTGCCCATGGCCTCCCTAGCCTTAGGTGCCCGCCCCCCCACAGCCTCCCCTGGTCTGGGATCTCCGTTATCCACCCCTCCCTCCCGCTCCGCCAGGAGGCATGGGTCTGAGCTGGCCTAGCGGGAGGCCCCAAGCGCTCTCCCCAAATGACAACCCAAAGAGCACCCGGGGAGCTCCTTCAAGCTACGGCGCCAGTGCAACCCGCGTGTCCCCGTCTGGGGATCCGCCTTTCAGAGGAGGGACCCCCGAGCCCTTCAGGAATGCATGTCCTTGGCAAAGGGGCTGCCTCCGGTTTGAAGGCCTGTGTGGCGCCTCTCCGTGCCTCCCACCCGGCACTGCAGCGCCTCTCCCAGCGCGGCCCTTGGGTGCTCCGAGGGGCCCTGGTGAACCCCAGGGTCCCGCCCCCTAGAGCCCTGGTCCAGAGGCGTGGTCCCTCCCATTAGAGCTGCTGCTTCTTAGCAGCAGCTGCAGGTCTGGACGATTTAGAAAGCAGAGTATTGTGCCCACGGGTTCACAATGCTTTCAGGAAGTCGGCTCTACGCTGGGAAAGCACAAGGGAAAGTCGCTCCACCTCTCTGGGAAATACTACAAGATACAAGGAAAATATTAACTTCCTAAGCGAGTGAGAGCCGGCCTTATCAGCTCTGAGGATTCGTGTAACACGGACGAATAGAGACGTGAAGCTTGAAAGAAAAGAGGGAGGAGGAAAGGGAGGGGAGGAGGAGGAGGGAGTGGGAAAGGGAGGAAGAACGAGCCATTCTGTGATCAGTGAGAACATCAGGGTCATTCTTATTTCTTTTTAGAAGAAGCTGTTCCTTCCCTTTGCCCAGGAATGCATTGTCCAGGGCTGGTGCCTCCTTCAGGGATCCTCAGGCTTCATTAGAGGAAGAGCAAAAGGAACTGTAATCTGAACTCCAATTCATGAGTCCCGGGCCGGAGCCTCCCAACCCAGAACAGGGAGTTCCCAAGACTGCGGATTCGGATTCGGCAGCAGGCATGGACGGAGTGCTAGCAGGGCTTTCTCTCCAAGGATCTAGAACCTCGGTTGGCAAACTGCGGCTCTTAAGCCACATGTGGCTCTTTGGCCCCTTGAGTGTGGCTCTTCCACAAAACACCACGGCCTGGGGCGAGTCTATGTTGAAGAAGTGGCGTTAGAAGAAGTTGAAGTTTTAAAAATGTGGCTCTCCAAAGAAATGTCAATCGTTGTGCTGTTGATATGTGGCTCTGTGGACTAAGGAGTTTGCCGACCACTGGTCTAGAGGATGCTTTCTTTACATGTCCTGACGGCCCCCGTTACTGCTGACCCGGAGGTTTCTGCTTGCTAAGCTCTCTTAGCCTGTGTAAGGTGCGTGGTCTGAATGACAAAATACAGCAAGAACCACCACCAGACGTTGAAAAGCAAAACGGAACAAGTAGATTTCTCCAGCCTGCTGAACTCTGTTTTCCCCATGGATAAAAGGGTCCCTTTTCATTCGGCAATAGAACCCTGGTGAATCGAGGCATGGATTGCCCTGGTCTCGAGAGCTAAGGACTTGGCAGCTGCCGATCCTTGAAGGTCCTGCCAGGACCCACTGTATTTCAGGTGGGGAGGAGTTGAGAAACAGCCACGGAAATGTGAGTTTTTACCTCTACCTCCATGTGATACTTTTACATGCGAAGTCCCCTTGGATTCTCATAGATCTGGAAGGTAAAGGGCTTTAGCTCTATTTGTTCCTGACCGAGGACGTTCTTCTCACAGGACCACTCAGCGAGTGATGGGGGAAGCCCGCTTCCTACTTCTAAGTGTGGTCTCTGAGGGAGCACCGAAGAAGTCTGGGTGGGGGTGGGGGGAGGGATAAGGATTGCTTTCCACATGGCTGTCCTCACAAATTCGGAAGCTTGCCACACACCTCCCTTCTCTGACCAAGACGACCTCAGCCAGAGCCCTTTACTGGGTGTTTTATCAAAATGCCGTGAGTAGATCCACAGATACTCCCACCACAGCCAATCCTACCTCCGGGGGAGCTTCTCGTTCCGTGTCCAGGGTCTTCAGATACGTTTTCCGTTTTCCACAGCTGTTCTATGGAAAGAAACATTCAACACAGACATCTCAGACCATCAGACGGCCTCTGTTGCTCCCCGGACGAGGATGCTTTCTCTGAACATGACACCAACTACTACGGTTATGGTCCAGGCCAGTGGTCGGCAAGCTCATTAGTCCACAGAGCCAGATATCAACAGGACAACGATTGACATTTCTTTTGGGAGCCACATTTTTTAAACGTAAACTTCTTCTAACACCACTTCTTCAAAATAGACTCGCCCAGGCCGTGGTGTTTTGTGGAAGAGCCACACTCAAGGGGCCAAAGAGCCGCATGTGGCTCGCGAGCCGCAGTTTGCCAACCACGGGTATAGTAGGCACTTCTGGGCAGTCTTCAGAGGTGTTTTTAAGGGTAAGGGGCTATTGGCAGGAGGTGAGGGCTAATTTTGAGAGGTGAAGGGGGGAAAAAATACAGTAAAGAATCAGGAGTTGGCCAACTTTCTTGAGGAAATGAGTGATGGAGAGAAACCCTGCCTGATTGTAATGAGGAGCTATGGGCAGGCCTATGGAACTGAGGCACATGGGATGGTGCCCAGCTGGTGTGGCTCAGTGGTTGAACAGTGACCTATGACCCAGGAGGTCGAGGTTCAGTTCCCAGGCAGGGCACATGCTGGGGTTGTGGGCTTGGTTCCGCAGTGGGGGGCATCTGATCCATGGTTCTCTCTTATCATTGACATTTCTCTCTCCCTCTCCCTCTCCCTTCCTCTCTGAAATCAATAAAAAATATATATATTAAAAAAACAAAGACGATACAGGATGGCTTGGCTGGGACTAAGGTGCAGAGACAAGATCTGAAGCACACATTCCCCCCCCCTTTTTTTTTAAATGTTTTATTGATTTTTTAGAGAGAAAGGAAAGGAGAGGGATAGAGATAGAGACACCTGAGAGAGAGAAACATCCATCAACTGCTTCCTGTGCGCCCCTACTAGGAATCAAGCCCCAAACCCGGGCACGTGCCCTGACCAGGAATCCAACCAGGGACTCTTTGATTCATGAGTTGATGCTCAACCACTGAGCCACACCAGCTGGAGGCAAGCAGGCATCTTTATCGTCTACGATTGCTAGCTGCCTCAGAAAGCCACTCGGCCGCCATTCTCGCTGAATGAAAGCCGGTGCTACTCCCCTGAGTTCTCCCTGCCAATGTCCATCCCTCCATTGCCAATGTGTGTCCTCCTGGCCACCAGCAGACAGGGGCGCGGGTCCAGGCACACCGCTAATGATCAAACATCTGTGAGTGGAGTAATTCTGACCCCTGTAACACTTCCTTCAGACTCCAAACACTAGTCGCCTCTTAGTTCCCGTTTAAGGCTCTTCAGTTCTCTTCTGATTACACTTTGTCTGTTAATGACTTGAAGCCCTCTTGAGTGTTGCCTCCGGGGAATGTTAGCGAAGTCAGCCTTCTCCTAGAGCAATGGTTCTCAACCTTTCTAATGGCCTTAGGCGACCCTGCTAGCAGTTCTCAACTGTGGGTCTCAACTGCTGCTGTAGAGCCTAAGACCATTGGAAAACATAGAGATTTACATTACGATTCATTAAGAGTAGCAAAACTAGTTATGAAGTAACAATGAAATAATTTTATGGTTGGGGGTCACCACAACATGAGGAACTGTATTATTAGAAAGGTTGAGAACCACTGACCTAAAGCAAGCATGTCAAACTCGAGGCCAAGGGCCACATGCCTCGTTTGCTTAAAGGAGCGAGTTTGTCATGCTTGACCTAGAGCCTGTCCTGGGGGCTGTTACCCACCACACGGCCAAGTCCTCGGCCTTTTCCTCCGCCTCCCTTAACCCAACGGCCACCTCCATCATTTGCCTTGATCGATAGCAGCCTTAGTATTATAAATAAAACAGTGAGAAAAGCTCCTTTGGTCGTTTCTCATGTGTTTGACATCGGGCCCTGAAACAAAGAGCCAGGATCAAGTCTTCTCACACTCCCACCCCATACACTTCTTCTAGCCCCCAACCCCAATCTTAACCACGCTTAAATGTCACAGCACCCTGGCATGTAAAAACTCACTGTGTGTTTTCTTCAAGTCAACAGCCATGGGGACATTGCAAACAAACAAAACTCACATGGCAACAGAGCAGGAATCTAGACTGAAAATCTACACAGTAGAGACGCGCCTTCAGGTGGACTCACGACCAGCAGGGAGCCTGGCACCAAGGAGGGGCAGAAGGCAACTCACCTGCCCGTTATTCTTGGTCCCGGGGACACAGCCCTGAGCATTAAGGAAACCAGTGCTACTGCTGGAGAGGATGGATTTGCTATTCTTGGCTATTAAATCTTCCTTACAAAACAACTGAGCAAGTTCTGTGGAAGCTGGTCCTACTGAGAACAGTTCTCGCCTACAGCTGCCTCTCTGCGGGACCCTGGGCTTCAGGGGTCCAGCCGATTGTCCTGTCAGCAGGTGAAAAGCCACATGAAGAG
>NW_023425523.1:10761089-10873589 GCF_014108245.1 Pipistrellus kuhlii
ACCCAGTGGTGGGCCTCGCCGGTAGTCAGTGGAGACCCACACCCTCCTGTTTTCTTTAAAAAAATATATTTTATTGATTTTTTTACAGAGAGGGAGAGAGAGGGATACAGAGTTAGAAACATTGATGAGAGAGAATCATAGATCAGCTGCCTCCTGCACACCCCCCCACTGGGGATGTGCCCTCAACCAAGGTACATGCCCTTGACCGGAATCGAACCCGGGACCTTTCAGTCTGCAGGCCAATGCTCTATCCACTGAGCCGAACTGGTTTCAGCCCTCCTGTTTTCCATCACTGGTGGTTCCCCGTGATGCTATGGCAGCCGCACCTTCTCCAAAAAGGTCTGCCTCTCAGCCTTGGCAGTGGAGAAGGAGCCCTTCTAAGTTTCCAAGTGTCTTCACGTATTCACCATCCCTCTGCTCCGCAGGTAGCAGCTGGTTTTGGCAGCTGCCCCTTCTGCACCCTTAAGATCATCTACCCTTTTAAGTAGGCATCCACCTTTTTACCAAATTGTGTCAGTCCACAAGTTTTTATACTAAATTCTCCCTATCGAAATCACAGGTCTGGTTTTTGTCTCTTCACTGGATCCTGACCAATATAAGACCTAAATAAATGCAGGAATACACAATCGTCATGGATTAGAAGCCTCAGTATTGCAAGAAAGTCATCCTTCCTAAACTACAGCATTCGTTTAAGAAACAGGTCTCTTCTATTATAAGTGCTTCTCTTGAGGGTAGTGGTTAATATAAAATGTCCAACAATACTTGATTGTCTCTGCAGTGCATTTCTGGAACTCACATGGAAAATACTAAACCTGATCTTTCCCGTGGGATCTGTGTTATAATTGGATGCTGCATTCTTGACCAAAAACTAGGTATCAAATAATCATGTCATAGGGCAAAAATTCAAACTTTAATTTAGTAGTTCGCCATCCTGAAGCATGAGAATTATCAAAGGAGATTTTAAAAACTCACACCAATGCCTAGGTCCCACTGGGGGCCAGTTAAAGTCAAATCTCTATAGATGAGCCCAGGTAGTTATTTTTTGTTGTTGTTGTTGGCCGGTTTATCAAGAGCCATGACGAAGAAAAATAAAGAGTTGTCATTTGACACATCCAAACATTAAAAGAGCCACTTGAAAGAAATCACAGAGGCTTCCGGTCAAGATGGTGGTGTAGGTAAATGCAGTGCTCCCACAACCACATCCTCCCACAATCACATGAAAATTACAACTAAACTACAGAACAACCACCATTCAGAACCACCTGAAATATGGTGAAAAACTTCCCTAGCCCAGTGAAGGAAGCACAGAGTCCCAAACAAGATAAACTCAAAGAGGCCCACACCAAAGCACATCATAATTAAAATGCCAAAGGTTAAAGACAAAGAATCTTAAAAGCAGCAGGAGAAAAGCAGTTGGTTATCTACAAAGGAGCTCCCATAAGGCTGTCAGCTGGTTTTGCAACAAAAAACTTTGCAGGCTAGCAGAAATTGACAAGAAATATTCAAGTGATAAAAAGTAAGCACTTAACAACCAAGATTACCCAACAAAGCTATCCTTCAGAATTGAAGGACTTATAAAGAGCTTCCCAGACAAGAAAAAGATATAGGAGCTCATCACCACCAAACCAGTATTACATGAAGTGTTAAAGGGCATTCTAAAAGAAGAAGAAAAAAGACAAAAATATGAATGATAAAATGACAATAAATACATATCTATGAACAATTGTATCTAAAAAACAAAATAAATGAAAAAGCAGAACAAAAACAGATTTACAGGTACAGAGAACATTTTCATGGTTGACAGATGGGAGAGGGGTTAAGGGGATAGGTAAAAAAAAAAAAGTGAAGGGTAAAATAGGTGAAGGGATTAAGAAGTATAAATTGGTAGTTACAGAATAGTCATGGGGATGTAATATACAGCATAGGGAATATAGTCAGCATAGGGAATATAGTCAATAATATTGTGATAACTATGTTTGGTGTCTGATGGGTACTAGAATTATCAGGATGATCACTTAGTTGTATAATGTCTAATCACTGGGGCATACACCTGAAGCTAATACAATATTATATGTTAACTGTAATAGAAAAACAAAAATAAAATTTTTAAAGTAAAAAAAAGAAAAAAAAGAAAAAAGTAAGTCATAAGATTTATTGATTCTCCAAATGGAAAGTTAGAGATCCTACATTGATGAATGAGTCATCGCACATGGTAATAAGATGCTGCATAGTGCCCTCAAGGTACAAGGTCCTAAGGCTGATGGTTAGTGAGTTAATGAGTATTTAGAACGACTCCATGACAAGTGGAATAACCCTGTATAGGGAATTTGGCAGGGAAGCTTTGGAAAAGAATAGACACAGTCCCTATTCTTAAGAAATGTTTAAGGAGAGTCCTATGATTCTGAAGTTAGGCTTCCAGTGACCCAGCAAACAATAGCATTGGTCATCTGAAATGACCTCACAGATCGAGCAGGTTATTTAGCAATTGTGATAATCCGAAGATACATTTCAAGAATCTTCCTTTCTCTGGCAAAAGGCTGGAGAGAGCTAAGCCAGGGAAGGGGAGCCACGGCTCACTCTCTGGGTCTCTGTGGGGGGCAGTCAGTGCATTCAGGGAGGCAGTCCTGAGAGCCAGCCGCCAAGAGGCTCTGAGAAGGCACAGCCCCTGTGCCTTTCTCCCCGCGTTTATGTAAGGCAGCTTGGTGTCTGATGGGTACTAGAATTATCAGATATAATTATGATGCCTCGGTATACATCCACTTTAAAATGAGGGGGGAAAAATGTGTCTGTTTCCTACCTACCTCAAAACATGCCTTAAAGACAAATTAAATTCTATTGAAAAGATATCTGAACATTTTAATAATTTTTTTCCTGATTATAAGAGTGACATTTAGTGAAGAGAAGTTGGAAATTATAGAGAAATAGGTGCATAATATAAGAAAATAAAACTCATTCATAATCACACTCATAACCCTACAATCATCCCTTTAAACATCACCAAACACAAAGAATGTTTTCCATATGTGGTTTTGTGTCTTGGCTTTTTAATATAAGGTTACTGAGTATATCCATATCTCAAAATATCCTTTAAAATATGATTTAATGGCTGCAAACTATTCCATTGTAGGGCAATACCATGATTTGTTTATTCATGGTAAGATATGAATATTTTTAAAGCATAAGGGAAAATTTGTAATCCAAGAAGTTTGGGTTACTATTATGTATAATGGTCCATTTGGAGCTTTAAAAAATATACAGATAACAGTTGGAAACAATCTCAGAAGCACAGAAAATGAGGTTTAAAAAAACAATCAAGAGCAATTTTATCTTTAAAGGTCAATTCATTTACTGAGGACACAGAGAACATGCAATAATTGTGTATAACTACATTTCCATTGATTCCTGAGTGGTAATTTTATCTTTAACACCCCCTACTGGTTTGCCTCATAGTTTTAGTGTTAGTATGAAAAAAAAAAAAAAAAAGAGGAAGAATTATACTTTCATTAGACATCTGCAACCTTTCCAGTCCTATCTTCTTCATTCTCTCCCTCAAAAAATAAAGTGAGAAGAGTAGAGGCAAAGAAAAAAAAAAAAATAAAACAGAACAACTGATTATTACTTTATATAAATCCTGCCCTCCAATCCTACCGACCGGTGAGCAGAGGCTGGAGAAGGATGAGGGGGAGATATCCTCCAGCATTCTTTGAGAACTTTGTAACCGATTTCATTACTCATTCATTTCGAGACCATTTCCACAGGCTCTATCTCTCAGATTACTATTTATCAGAAAGATAAACTCAGGCATGTGTGGATTCACTGAGGCCAGGGGGTGAAGTCAGGTCCGGAACAATGTGTGTTTATTCTGTTTATTGCTTAATTCCGGGCAGATCAATTCAAAGTGCTCATTGAGAAGCCACTTAACTGAGCAGTGTTTGCCCCATCAAAACATTTTATAGCCTCTTCCATCCAGTAGCTCCATCTCTGGCCACAAAGGTCAGCTGATGCCCATGTGTGATATGGGGAAACAAGGAGCTATTACTCCATTTCTGATAGGTCTAGGCTCCCTCCATCCATTCAAGGGACACACATTGAGGGTCCACCCCATGCGTGGGACCCACATAGGCACGTGAACAAGAGAGACAGACCGGGTCCCTGTTCCTATGTGTCTTTTAGCTTAGTGGGAAGAATGAACAATGATAAAGCAAGAAGATTCCAATTTGTTTCAATTGGACTTGTAAATGTGCAATGTTTGCATTTCACTACGGAAAGCTCTGGGTACTATTCGGGATTCTTGTCAAATTATCTCTTTGCAGAAGAAGAGTAGCTCACCAGCCACAGCTGTGAGATACTTCTTCCTCCTGTACCAACCAAGAGCAGATTCTCAGAGTACATTGGTGTTTCATGGGCTCCGTTAGGATGTCCAGGGTCAGGAGTGGTCTTCAGGGCATGGGAGCCTCTCCTCTCACCCACAACTTAAAAACAACAACAACAACAACAACAAACCCTGATGAAAACAGTTGGCATCTGGAGACAGCAATAGTTCCCACTGGGAGTGAATTATAGAAAAAAAGGAAAATGGTGGGCACGGCTCAGTGTTGACCTATGAACCAGGAGTTTACGGTTCAATTCTCAGTCAGGGCACATGCCCAGGTTGTAGGCTCAAGCCCCAGGGAGGGGCGTGCAGCAGGCAGCCGATCAATGATTCTCTCTCATCATTGATGTTTATACCTCTCCCTTTCCCTCTCCCTTCCTCCCTGAAATCAATGAAAACAAACAAGCAAGCAACGGATATGCACTGGCATTTCAAAGAACAGGAATCCTCCGTGACTAGTCACATGAGGAGATGGAGTTTCAATCTGACCAGCAATCAGAGATGAGCCCAGTGAGGCACCACCGAGAACATACTTCCTCTCATCGCCCTGGCAACATCCTAAATCTGAGGATACCAATGGCAGGCGAGTTCACACAGAAGGAGTTCACACAGAACATTTGCATCCCTGGTGCGGAAAGGCTAACAGCCTGGCAGTGTGTATTGCAGTTGTGTGTGCGTGCTCCTGTGACTCAGCAATCTGCCTCCTAGGTACAGACCTCGGAGAAACTGTCCGTAAGGAGAGAGGACCCTTCTCTCTTATGTGCAGTTTCTCTGAGCAGCATAAAGAACAGTGCGAGTCCAGGAAATTTCCATGGATGTCCAGGGAGTGTTTGAGGGGGTCCAGGCAGAAGTGCACGGGAGGTGCACTGGGCCTGTGCGTTTGCTGGAACAGCAGGCAGCCCGAGGGAGCAGCGCCGCCTCCCAGAAGCATCGTGCGGGAAGACGAAAGTAAGAAACAAAATAAGATGCATGACAGGACAGTATGTATGTAACGTAAAAACACAGACGTGCAAACACTTTAAGGTAAATGCACTTTTATCTGAACAGCAAGCTGCATCGAAGGGAGGGAAGGGGAGCTTGGGGATGGAGAGTGAATGGGGGAAAATAAAACAAAGGCAGGCCCCGTGCAAACTGAGAAAGATGCACTGTGAACGGAGGGGAACGAGTGATCCCATCCCGCTTTGGGGCTGGGAGAAGGTCAGAGTGGTTTGGGAAGGCCCCGAGGACTCTTCACGGCAGAGTGGGATGGGAAAGGGTGGCGGGTGAAACACTCTGTGCTCCACGTGGCAGTGAGTCACTTCCAGCATTTCCAGAAAAGTTCCCCCTGGGAGTGACGTTAGAAAGACCCTAAATGTTCACAGGATACCCTACACGTGAAATGTTTGCATTTCAAAGACATTGCACATGCTTTCTCGTCTCACCAACCTCACTTTTAAAACATAAATTCATTACAACTGGCCATGACCAGGCAGCCAAGTTTATTGGCAGTGCTTGCTTTTAACAACTTTTTAAAGACGTGTTCCCGAATTGATTGTGAACAATAAAGAAAGAGTTCTGTAGGTCTTTTATATTAGTTCTATTTTTAAGCTGTGTTTTTCTTTAAAAAAAAAAAAAATTCATGTGTTGTCACAGAGTCTTTGGATAGAAAAGTAAGAATTCATTTTGATTCCGAAAAGACAAAAAACAAATCATAATGCCTAAAATAACCTCACTTCTTGAGTATCCTGGCACCAGAAATGGGGTAGCCAGCTAGGTAAAGGAAGATGACAGATTTAAATAAAGGATTATTTTCAAAGGTGACAATACTGGGCCTACACTGACAAGATAAAATTCAACAGGGATAAATGTTCGCTCTAGCATTTAAGCTCAATAAAACCAACGGCTCAAATAGAAAAAGGGAGAAACCCAGTCCACGGTGATCAATGAGGACAGGATCTGGGATGTTTGGTTGACCACAGGCTTAATTTGAGGCTCTGACAGAATGTGTCCACTGGAAAAGTCAGCCCAGCTTTTTGCCTGCAGGGACTGGGTCACAGGCAACTATCGATAGGTTTCTCACACGCCATGCTGATCAGATGTGACCTAAATGATCATGCCCCATGCTGACTGTCAAAATAGTTTTTAAAACAGCTTTGTCTGTTGTCAAGATGACACGTGTTGAAAAAATATATACAAATGGCCCTAACCGGTGTGGCTCAGTGGATAGAGCATGGGCTTGTGGACTCAAGAGTGCCAGGTTTGATTCCGGTCAAGGGCAAGTACCTTGGTTTCGGGTACATGCCCAGTAGGGCGTGTGAAGAAGGCAGCTGATTGATGTGTCTCACATCGATGTTTCTCTCTCTCCCTCTCCCTTCCTCTATATCTAAAAATCAATAAGAAAAAAGTCTAACACGATTCAGCAATTTCCTTCTTAGGTATCTATGCAAGAGAAATAAAAATATATGTTAGCACAAAAAATGTGTTTATAGATACACACAGCAATATTATTTGCAATATTAAAAGAAATAACAACAGAAACTTCCCATTCTCTGTCAACTGATGAATGGATATTTTTTAAAAAGGAACTATGTGAGGTGGTGGATGTGTTAACTAACCTGATTGTGGTGATCATTTCACAAAGTATGCACATGTCAGATCATCTTGTACACTTTATACCTGTACTATTTTGTGTCAATTATACCTCAGCAAAGCTGAAAATAAAAAATAAAAAAAAATTTATGAATGAATACATAGTATAGTGTTATCCATACAATGAAATACTACTTGGAATAAGAAAGACTGAAGTACCAGTATATCCTACAACACAGATGAACCTCAAAAACATGTTCGGTGAAAGAAGCCAGACACAAAATACCACACATTATGTAATTTCATTTATATCAAAAGTCCAAAATAGGAAAATATGAAGACAGAAAGTAGGTTAGTGTTTGCCTAGGGATGGAGGTGAGAGTGGGAGTGACGGTGAATGGACTCTAGCTTCCTCTTTAGGGTGATGGGAATTAGATGGTTACAGTTCTACCAATACGCAAAAATGCATCAAAATACACACTTGAAATCAGTGAACTTAAGAATGTTGCCCTGGCTGGTTTGGCTCAGTGGATAGAGCGTCGGCCTGCGGACTGAAAGGCCCCAGGTTCGATTCCGGTCAAGGGCATGTACCTTGGTTGTGGGCACATCCCCGATGGGAGGTGTGCAGGAGGCAGGTGATCAGTGTTTCTCTCCCATCGATGTTTCCAACTCTCTATCCCTCTCCCTTCCTCTCTGTAAAAAAAAATAAATAAATAAAAAATCAATAATTTAAAAACAACAAAGTGCATTATTTCTTTAAGAGAGAGGCAACTGCTCAAGAAAGGGGCTTGGATGCCTTTCTTGGTGGTTGCCAAGCTGAGGGCCTGTGGTTCGGTGATAGCCTTTGTTTTCCTCCCCAGCCAGGCTGGAAGCTGCCTGAGTCAAGGCCACACCTCCCATTTCCCCAGCCTCAGGGGCCCCAGCACAGGGCTGGGCACCAACCCCTCCCCTCCATGAGACAGCAGGGCCATCTTATCCACTAGGCTCGCTTGGTGGCGCAGTGGCCTGGACCCAAATCCTTTCAGGGCCCATGGAATGTTTCGATGTCTTTGAACATCAGGAAAAAAGAAACACAACAACACAAATAATAAACGCGCCTATTAGTGAATCCAGCCTGGCTTGCATTTGTCTTCATACCAGCTTAGCTGTCAGAGGTAACTGCTAATGTTGTTTCTTTCCTGTTTATGGACAAAGGGGCCCTTGGGAGGGACGGGCAGCCCTGGCCTTGGAGTCAGAGACGCCTGGGCGTGGCCATGGCCACGCTGCAGGACCACCTCCCCCCACCTCGTTGGCCTTTGGGCTTGAAGGAAGAGCTCAGAGAAGGTCTGCTTTGCCTCTCTGACCCCCCACGGAGACACTGGGACAAAAATAGCCCCCAGGCCTTCGCGGCTGGCTGCATTGAAGATAAGTTTAAATTTAAGAGCCTCTTAACTGCAAACAGGGGAGATAAGATGGAAAAAAAAGTCCAGACAGTCTACTTTAGTTCTATTCCAGTTAAACTTTTATTTCAAGGAACTATTTAAAGGACCTGACATATGGGAAACACAAAACTCTTTAAAAAAAAAAAAGAAAAAGAAAAATATGAAAAACCTTTAGGGAGATGACAAAGAGCCTGAAACGAGACTTCTCCCTCCCACAGCACTGGGCAGCCTGTGAGTGCCTGGGTACGGTCCATGCAGGGCGGGCAGCTCCGCTCTGCCTGCCCCGGGGCCATCTGCGCAACAGATTTATATCCAGGGCTCCCTGCACGCTGCCAGCTGCAGGCATTTGCTCAGAAAATCAGGTTAAGATGAACAAAGCGGCCTCGGAGGGAGATGTCGCAGAGGGCACTGCGGGCCAAGGG
Source organism: Pipistrellus kuhlii (assembly GCF_014108245.1). Taxonomy (NCBI): domain Eukaryota; kingdom Metazoa; phylum Chordata; class Mammalia; order Chiroptera; family Vespertilionidae; genus Pipistrellus; species Pipistrellus kuhlii. Next base: position 10,769,873 of record NW_023425523.1, read on the forward strand.
GCGTGTGCGATGCGTGGCGCGGAAGGATGGAACAGAGCAGGTTGGGGAGGCAGAACGTTGTTGCTAGGCAACCGGCCCTGGTGCTTTTGTCAGTGCAGCTCTATTTTGTTTGAAGCTGCAGCTGGCAGCCACCACCTTCTTTTATCTTTCTCCTCCTCCTATCTGTGCTCAGAACACAGACCCAGCGAGAGCTCTTGGAGAGATCCTGGAGGAGGGGCGGGTAGTGGGGTGCTGGGGAGGGATGGTGGTGGAGGAGAGAGAATCTGGTGGGGGCTCTAGAAAAAGCATGCAGACTGAAAAGGCAAATGGTTTGACAAGACGGCCTCGAGCCGGTGAAATCTGGATGCTTACCGTTACTACCCAAGATCTGAGGCAGGTTTATGTAATCTCTCTGACTTTCAGGCTCCTCGGTTGTAAAACGGAGGACCTAAGCCTCTTGCAGGAATGCTGGGAAGATGAGAGGAAATGCAAGAAGAGTACCCGCTCCAGTGCCTGGCACAGAGTAGGTGCTCCGTGACCAGTGGCAGGGGGGCGAGAGGGTGGGCACAGGCACCAGGCTGCCTGCGTCCTCGGCCCCGCTCTGCCACCCTGGAGCCGTGTGCTTCTCGACCTCCCAAGGGCTGCTGCTTCGCTTCCATCTTGGAAATGGGGGATAATAATAATAATGCTAACCCGACAGGGCTGTCACGAGGATTCGATGCATTAATAATGCAGAGTGTTTAGAATAGCGCTGGCAAGTAGTCAGCACTCAGTATGCACCAGCGATGATTTCTAACGGCAGAGGCAGTGCGTCTGAGCGCGTCTGAGAGCAGGAGTCTGAGGAGGCGCTCTGCACGAGCTCATTTTAAAGGGCTTCTGATTTTTTAAAAAAATATATATTTTTATTGATTTTGTACAGAGAGGAAGGGAGAGAGATAGAGCTAGAAACATCGATGCGAGAGAGTCATCGATCAGCTGCCTCTTGCACACCCCCTACTGGGGATATGCCCGCAACCAAGGTACATGCCCTTGACCGGAATCGAACCCGGGACCTCTCAGTCCCCAAGCCGACGCTCTATCCACTGAGCCAAACCGGTTTCGGCAGGGCTTCTGATTTTTACGGGGGAAGGACAGAGGGGGGCTGTGCCTCGGGTACCCCGGGCAGTATGCTGTTCATTGAACGAGGACTTTAGGAGAGGCCAGACTCTGAGGAGCTGTGTGACCTTGGCTGAGGTCCTTATGCTCTCGTGGCTGTAAGAGACTATTTTGAAGAGAAAAAAAGAAAAGAAAAGAAAAAAAAGAAAAGAAAAAAAAAGAATAAATAAGGAGACCTACCCTACAAGTGCTAATTAAATGAGGTAGGTTGTCAGGTGCTTAGCGTACGCATGCCTGACCCAGAGTAAACAGCCAAAACCCAGGGGCTCGTGTCGTTTCTAGAAACACAAGGAAGAAAGGAGGCAGCCTGGGGTCTGTGCTCACTCCCACGGAGCCCTGTCAGGGAAGGGACTGCAGGAGGAGGCTGCAGAGTAGGTTTGTTTTTGTTTTTCCAGGACCCTGTCCTCAGGGTGCGAGCTGAATGGACAAAGGCACCAGCAACGCTGCTTTGGCCTATAGGTGACCAAGAGTGGCCTCGTGTTATGGGTGTGGATCTCCACGCCCGGCCCTGCTGGGACTGGGAGGGTTGAGATGCAGGGCATCGGAAGGCAGACGCCGGAGTTCTCACAGCGAGAGGGCGTGCAGAAATGGGGTGAAGCTCCCCGAGAGGAAGGCCTCAGTGAGGATGAATGAGAAGGAGAAGGTACAGGGTGATGGGGTCTCCATAAGCAGGTGGAGACTAGACTGGTGAGGGCTTTGATGACGCTATTATTGGGGCCCCATGTGGTGAAGCCTGAGGACATTGGGAGATGTGAGCTTAGTAAATGCTCTAAGAGGCAAGGGGAAGAAACCTCATTGACAGCTAGGGATATTTTGCACAATTTCAGGAATAAACTTGGATTTTATGAAGTAACTAGAGGTCTGGTATGCAAAATTCATGCTGGGGAGGGGGGTAAGGGTGTCCCTCAGCCCAGCCTGCACCCTCTCTAATCTGGGATCCCTCGAGGGATGTCCGATTGGCCATTTAAATGGGCAGATATCCTTCTCACAATCCAGGACTGCTGGCTCCCAACTGCTCACCTTCCTGCCTTCCTGATTGCCCCAACCGCTTCTGCCTGCCAGCCTGATCACCCCCTAACCACTCCCCTGCCAGCCTGATTGATGTCTAATTGCTCCCCTGCAGGCCTGGTCCCTCCCAACTGGCCTCCCCTGCTGGCCATCTTGTGGTGGCCATCTTATATCCACATGGGGGCAGCCATCTTGTGTGTTGGAGTGGTGGCCAATTTGCATATTACTTTTTTATTATATAGGAGGGACTCAAATGAGTGGAGAAGAAACAATCATCTGTTTCTACAGAGGGGGGAGCCCAAGGAAAGGCCACCTGAAGAGGACCCACACATTGTGGAGTGATCAGTAGAGGCAAGTTTATGGAACACGTTGACTCCTTAGCTCCTCAGTTTAAGCTTTTTTCTAGAGACAGTGGAATGTGCTGAATATTGTTGAGTGGGAGGATGACGAGAAAAAAGTCATAGTTTAAAGAAACATGGGGAAAGGTATATCTGGCAGGAGAAGATCTGCGTTTGAATCTTGACTCATCATTGCCTTGTAACCAGGAATAGGCCTTTTACTTTCTTGAGATATATGTTGAGGATAATAGTATATCCTACTGGGGTGGTATTAGGATCAAATATGCTATATGCGCCCTCCAAAAGCAAAAATAAACAAGTGGGACTAAGTCAAACTAAAAAACTTCGTCACAGCAACGGAAACAATCAACAAAATGAAAAAGCAATCTACTGAATGGGAGGAAATATTTGCTAATCATAATCTGATAAGGGGTTAACCTACAAAATATATCAAGAACTCATACAACTCAATAGCAAAAACAAGCAAACAACAAGTTGTTTAAAAAATGGACAGAAGATCTAAATAGATGTTTTTCCAAAGACATACCTTTGGCCAACAGATAAGGAAAAGATATTCAACGTCATTAATCACCAAGGAAATGCAAATGAAGACCACAGAGAGATATCCCCTTACACCTGCTGGAATGACTATTTTCAAAAAGACTAGAAATAACAAGTGTTGGTGAGGATGTAGAGAAAAGGAAATCCTTGTACACTGTTGATGAGATTATAGATTGGTGCAGCCACTATGAAAAACAATATAGAGTTTCTTCAAAAGATTAAAAAATAGCCCACAGATAAAAAAAATAGTGGTTCAGTGGTTAAGCTACAACTTATGAATGAGGAAGTCAGAGTTAGATTCCTGGTCAGGGCACATGCCCGGTTTGGGGGCTTGATTCTCAGTAGGGAGTGTGTAGGGGGCAGCGGATCAGTGATTCTCATCATTGACATTTCTATCTCTCTATCTCCCTTCCTCTCTGAAATCAATAAAAATATATAAAAAATAGATCTACTCTTTGATTCAGCAATCCCACTTCTGGGTACTTTGTCCTGGGAAAACAGAAACACAAATTTGAAAATATGAACTCCTATGTTCATTGCAACATTATTTATAATAACCAAGATATGGAAGCAACCAAAGTGTCCATCGATAGATAAATGGATAAAGAAAATGTAAGACACAGACAAACACACACACTGGAATATCACTCAACCATAAATAGAATGAAATCTTGCTGTCTGTGACAACATGGTTGCAGACTGAGGGCATTATGCTAAGGGGAATAAGTCAGACAAAGACAAATGCCCTATGATCTCACTTGTCTGTGGAATGTACAAAGGAAAACAAACCAACTTAAACCAAGCTCGCGGATACAGATAACAGATTGGCGGTTGCCAGAGGCAGGAGTGGAGGGTGGGTGAAATAGGCAAAAGGGGTCAAAAGCTACCAAGTTGTAAAATTTATGGGGATGGAATGTACAGCCTGGTGACCCTGGCTCATAGCCCTGGATTGCATATTGGAAAGCTGCTAAGAGAGTAGAACTTCTTTAAAAAAAAAAATGTGTGGCATGAAGCGCACTGTGGATGTACCCTTCTAGGCCTACCCTCTTCTCTCCCTCTGTCCTGACTCAGCCGCTGAGGTGCATCTTTCTCTGGACTTCGCTGTCACCTTGGACACTGGCACACGTTAGGCAACGTTAGCTGCAAAAACCAGCCACCTCCTGAGCTCTCTTGAATAATCTTTAACTGCCTTGAACAATAAGGAAATTAACTGGCTCACCATAGCGAGCAGTCTAGAGGGAGAGGAGATTTCAGGACTGGCTTCTTCGCCACGCTGGGTTCGAGATGGCTGCAGCTGCTCCTGGAACCACGTCTAGAGAAAGAGAGAAAGAGTTATTTCCCTCCTGGAAAAGGAAGGCTTCTCAGAACCTCTCCCAAAACTCTCTTTGCACCTCATTCCCCCAGTGTGGTCACATGTCTACACTAGACAAGGTGGGTGAACTTACCTTCAGATCAATGGTTCTCAACTGGGATGATTTTGCTCCCTCTCCCTCTCCCCAGACCAAAGACACTTGGCAATAGCTAGAGACACATTTGATGGTCACCATGGGGGACAGGGAAAATATATGACGCTGGCACACATTTGGTAGAGGCCAGGCATGCTTCTAAACACCCTACAATGATAGGACCCCTGCGCCCTCCAAAATTATCCAGGCCAAACTGTCAACAGTGCTCAAGTTGAGCAACCCTGTTTTAGACCGACCAGCCCCTCACTGGGAGCTAGGAGTATACAGTTCATCAGATCATGATTGCATGGGTGAGGAGTGGCTACCTGAACAAAACTGACATGCATGTAGGAGAGAGAAGGGGAAATGGATTTTTGATGGATCAACCAACCAGGTATGCTGTACTAACTTCATTGTTTATTGATTCCGTGTTAGTTTTCTATTGTTGTATAATACACTGTCACAAACTTAGTGTTGTAAATAACACCGACTTGTTACCTCATAGTTTCTGTGGGTGACAAGTCTGGGCATGGTGTGGCTCAACGCTGTGCTCGGGGTCTCCCTGGACTGGAATCAAGGTGTTGGCAAGGGCTGCCCTTCTCTTCTGGGGCTCATTCCAAGCTCATTCTGTGGTTGAATTCAAGTCCTTGTGGTTGTAGGACTGAGGTCCTTGCCGGCTTGTCCGTGGCCAACAGTATTCCTTACCATGTGGCCCACTCTATCGTCCAGCTAACAATGGTGCATAAAGTCCTTCTCATGATTTGAACCTCTGACTTATTCTTCCACCACCAGTGAAAACTCGACTTTTAAAGTGCCCATGTGATCAGGCCAGGCCCATCCAGATAATTTCTCTTCTTAAGGTTCACTAACCTGGAACCTGGAACCTTGATTACATTGACCAAAGCTCTTCACAACAGTGCCTATTATATATTGGTATTTGAATGAATCACTGGGATAAGATTATCTGTGTGTTCCAGGCTTTTAGCAGAGTACCTGGAAAATATTTTTCCTCAATAAATATCATTTGAACACATAAAAAAAGAATGAAATCAATGTATTTCCTTTTTTTTAAAAAAAAATAGAATTACTAGACTGGGCACCCAAGGAAGTGTTATAAACCGAGAACGGTATAACCTTGGTGTTAGGAGGTATATACAGTCACAGAGGACTCTGTCAATCATTCCGAGAATGCACATTTTCACAGATGAGATCCGCATTTCATCAGATCAAGAGCTCCCTGATTCCCAGCTCTGTGGCCTTGACAATGCAGACTAATTTTTTGCATTGCCTTCTTGGCAGAGCTGGCAAGCTGCTGACTCATATTAAATTTGTAGTTCCCTTCAAGCCTTCCTGCAGGAGTTGGTCTGGTGCCAGGTCTCTCCCATTTTTGTACTAGGGCAGGGTTTTATGCCGCTTCTTCCTGCCCATGGTCAGGCCATGAGTTCTGTCCTATCATTTCAGCCTGTGGGAGACCTTGGGGAATTCAGATTTTATTATCCAACTTCTTGGCTCGCTTGCCTAAGTCGATAGCACTTGAAAATATAATCAGCACATTTCCTTTGTTCTAATAGTTTATGGTAAATGAGGCAAGGCCGAATTCAAAATCCTGAGGCCTGGCACTCCTTTAAGTCGACAACAGTGATTTAGTCAGCACTCTTTGCATTAGGATTGCTCAACTTAGGATGAATCAACTCTTACTTTCCTTTCTCTATCTTATCTTCAAACCTATTACGAAAGACTTAAATGCTTGGCAGAATGCTCTATAGAATAACACCATTCAGTTTCACTCCTGGGAAGAAATATGCATTGTTTACAGTCAGGGGTATGCACATGTCAAGAAATCCTCTTCTAAATGCTCATCTATGCCATGCCTTGGAGTAGTACTTCATGTTGTTCTTGGGCACGGCCATAGGGGTCCTTTAGCCCGCAGGTTTTGTTGATTGTCTCAGAAGCAGATGATTCTAGAAGCCTCTGCTGCGGATCTTCAAGCTGGAAGCTTTCCACTTCCTCGTCTTTGTGGCTGATGGGAATTCCCTCTCGAGAACAGAGGTGATGTCCTGGCTTGTAAGATTAAAGACTGGGCTGCGAGGTGGGAGCGTATGACACGACCCCTTGTTGAATGGATTCTCATTATGGTGCCTGGTTATTCCCCATGTTTTCCTTCTGGATCAATTCTTTAAAAAAATTTTTTTTTAATTGATTATGGTATAATATAATTGTCCTCATCCCTCCATTCCTATCCCAAACCCCCTCCCCACACATGCCCCCATACCCCTGTTGTCCATGGCCACTGGCTAGGCCCATGTGCATGCACACAAGTCCTTTAGTTGATCTCTCCCCCTTGACCCCACCCTCCCCTACTTTCCCTCTGAGGTTTGAGAGTCTGATCGCTGCTTCTCTTTCTCTGGGTCTGTTGTTGTTCATCAGTTTATGTTGTTCATTATTTCCTCTAGATGTGTGAGATCATGTGATCCAAGGAATACCCTTGTAAGAACCGAAACTGAGACAAGCCATAATGGTTTTGCTGAGAGGCAAATGAATCAGAGTTCCTTTCTGGGCCAACAGTTCTTTTGAGTCAAGCCAGAGGAAAATCATTTGGGGGGGGGGGGGGGAGAGAAAGAAAACGATCCCAAGTCAAATTTATAGAAAATATCCCTTTATTAACTTTTGGTCGAGAATATGTTTGTATATTTTCAGAAAACAACTCTAAGACCATCTGGATTCCTGTAACAGAGAGGAATAGACAGAAGTGTTCCAGCCATGAAGACAGAAGAGAAACAGTTCAGAGATGGAAGACGCTGATGACGCCTCACCATACCAGCAGACAGCAGCTGCGTGTTGCTGAAGGATGCCCAGGACCAAACCAGAGACGGTTGGACCTGCATTACTACCATTTGTCCACCAACCAGATCTCAAATATCATGGCTGTCATGTACACATAAGGAACTTTTTAAAAAATATATATATATTATTGATTTTTTTTCCTACGGAGAGGGATAGAGCTAGAAACATTGATGAGAGAGAACCATTGATCAGCTGCCTCTTGCACACCTCCTACTGGGGATGTGCCAGCAACCAAGGTACATGCCCTTGACCAGAATCGAACCTGACCTTTCAGTCCACAGGCTGACCACTGAGCCAAACCAGTTAGGGCTGGATCAATTCTTTACATTCCCACTTTCACCCATTTCTCTTTAATCATCACACTGTAGGGAAATCAAACTTTCTTTGTTCACAGGAAAAGGCTGGGGCTTCTTGAAAACCAGAGTTTTCTATCAGCGCATAACCTTTCCTTTTGTGAAGGAATGGGTGTTCCAGGGCCCCTCAATGGACCAATGATGCTGCAGGGATAGAGCTGCACTTGACACGTTCTTAGAAGGTCTATGAACTTCAGGAGAAGAGAAAGTGAACAGCTGTGGTAACCAATCTTTAAGACAACTCTTCACGGTGCATGCCTTTGTGGTCTAGTGTATTCTAAACTCCCCCCCGCAAACTCCCCTGCCCTATGTTGTGCTGAGGTTGGTCTGTGTGACCTTGGACTATGGCAGAAGGACAATACGTCACTCCTGAGATGACACTGAAGAGTCATCCCAGCTTCCACCTTAGTCGCCCTGACTCCCTGGCTCCTCCTCAGAGGGGAAGCCAGCTGCCACGCTGTGCACAGTCCTGGGAGGGTCCTGTGTGATGAGGTACGGAGGCCTCTGGCCCCAGCAGGCAAGGAGCCCAGCTCTCTCGCCAGCAGCTGTGTGAGGTGCTTGCGAGGGGAGCCTCCAGGCCTGGTCAGACCTCCAGAGACTGCAGCCCCGGCCGACAACTTGACTGAACTTCCAGAAAGACCCTGACTGGAAGCGCCAGCCAAGACACCCTCGGCCGCCTGGCCCTCAGAGAGGGGACGAGATAATGACTTTGGTTGTTTTACAAATTGATGCTTCTCTCTCTCAAATAAACTAATCAATAAGAACATTAAAAAAATAATTTTGGCCCTAACTGGTTTGGCTCAGTGGATAGAACATTGGCCTGCAGACTGAAAAATCCCAGGTTCGATTCCGGTCAAGGGCGTGTACCTTGGTTGTGGGCACATCCCCAGTAGGAGGTGTGCAGAAGGCAGCTGGTCGGTGTTTCTCTCTCATCAATGTTTCTAACTCTCTATCCCTCTCCCTTCCTCTCTGTAAAAAATCAAAAAAAGAAAAAGAAATAACTGCTGATATCAGTTTTATCTTTCTGGCTTTTTCCAGTCAATTATCTAATTATCATCTCTCTCTCTTTCTCTCTCTCTCTCTCTCTCTCTCTCACACACACACACACACACACACACACACACACACAATTATAAAACCCGGATTGTGGGAGTATGTGTACACTATTTAACAAATCTTTCTGTCATTTAACAATATATCACAGCTTATTCCCATGCCAGTAGCCCTGGCTCCAATATAACTGTTCTAAATTGGAGTGTGATTTAACATTTCCACAGATTCCTGCTAACTCCAGGGTTTTGGTGGCTGTAGGAAGATCTCATCTGAGGCAGAGGGAGGGACACGAGGCCTAAAAAGCAAAGGACTGCCCAGCAGGTGTGGCTCAGTGGTTGAGCTTCGACCTATGAACCAGGAGGTCATGGTTCGATTCCTGGTCAGGGCACGTGCCCAGGTTGCAGGCTTGATCCCCAGGACGAGGCATGCAGGAGGCAACTGATCAATGATTCTCTCTCATCATTGATGTCTCTCTCTCTCTTTCTTTCTCTCTCCCTCTGCTTCTCCCTCTCCCTTCCTCTCTGAAATCAATATGAATGAATGAGTGAATGAATGAATGAATGAAAAGCAAAGGACTTCCTCTCCTGAGAAAAGGAAGGGCTAGAGGTGTTAGTAGGAAGAACTGAAAGAGAGATTAGGGCGGCAAAAGTCCACAGGCTGTTTAATGATTCCATCCTGTGCCCCTCTGATTGTGCAATGTGAACTTTAACCTCTGCTAAATATAGTTTGTACCCTGAGGACCTTCACACTCTAGTAAAAATAGCTGCACCCTGGCATGACTCCGGAGCTGGTGACTACCGGGGACAGGGCTGGGGCGGCAGGGGGTCCGGACAAAGGAAGGGAGAAGGGAGGACCCCGTGGGAGCAGCCATCCTGCCCATTTGAATATTCTAGACATCCATGGCAGAGAGCTGCTGACTGCAGTGGCAGCTGGACGGCGTGGTGGGCGGCCGGTGAGCTCTGATTCCCCCCGTCCCATCTCCTTCGGCTTGTGAAGGGCAAGAGGAATTGGGAACAATCAAGACGGGGGTATGACGTTTGCCTTTGTGGCCGGGGCAGCTCCAGGAACCATTGATGGCTGCTACCCACTCACTCGAGCTCCATGCGCTGCCTGTATCAGCTGCATGTGGATGTGTCGGGTGCACGCCATGCAGATTGCACGGTGAGCAGCGCCGATGCTGAGGGGTGTTCACTGATCACCTTGCTCTCGGGACGTGAGGCGGTGGGAGAGAATGGTGTCGGGCTTGACAGCATCTGGCACCCCATTGGCTACCCTACCCCGTGGACCCTGGCATGGCTCCTTTCTCGGAACCTGTGCCCGCTCTGCAAGATGGCTGTGTCATCTAAGCAGCGACAGTACTTTAACGTGCTCTTATCTCCTCCCCAAAATTATGGAACCACAAAAGGCCGTTTCCCTGAATCCAAATCGAGGCCAAGCTCCCGCTCCGTCTCTCCCCCACCCTTTTAAGAACAAGCGGAGCCCATTTAGAGTCTGATGCGTGCGCTCCGGTGTTAATTATAGGTCTCCTCCGTGACACGTGTGACCCCGCCTCTGCATTATGCAGGAGCAGCGGCCGCGGCGCCTGGAGTGGGCCGTTGACACGAGATGCCGGGAAACAAGGTGACTCTCCCCTCCTCCCCCCGGGTCAGCACGCCCTGGCGAGCGTCTGGTGTGCGTATCACGGACACGTTCGTTCTGAGGTGACCAATGCAGTCCACTGGGGTAGCCCTGGGATCGGGTGTGAGTCATAGCTGCCGACAATGACAATTAGGGGGAGTCAGAGCAGGCGGCCCAGCGAGGCTCTTACTGGATCCGGCCGGACAGATGAAATACCAGGAGCCCCACCACAGGGTGTGAGGGGAGCTGCCTGGTTGTCTCGGCTTCATACGGGGTTCCCCCGCCCCAGGCACCGGGCAGCAGCAGGCGCAGGACAGGGGCCTCTGCTCACGGAGCCCGATCCTGCAGGAATCCAAGAATCCAACACAGGAGCGGACACTTAGCGATACTCGTGGAGACTCCCCGGGGTCCCAGCGACCTCAGAGGGGCCTCAGAGGGGCAGGGGGAGCCCTGGAGGGAAGGGAACAGGAGAGAACCCGCTCCAGATGCCCCCGGACAGCGGGACCTGCACGCAGTGTGCTCCTGTGGGTTTCCTTTGGGAAAAAGTCCCGTAGCAAACAGACAAACAAACACACAAGCAGGACAATTGATCCGGCGCCTCCGAAGCGAATTCTTACCTCCTCCCACCAGCAGGACTCCATTGGCCAGCCGAGAACAGCGTTTCCGCCTGCGGCAGGGGGTCGAGTGGTCCCTCCCTGGAAAGATGCACCTGCCGTTTAACACCTCCAGGAGAAGTCGTTCTTACTCCTGTTAGGCGTGGGCCTTGGTGGGAGATGCGGGGCCAGGCCCACCTGGGGGGTCCCTGGGGGGAACTGCAGACATGACCTTGGGGCCGAGGGAGCGCCCCCCGAATCCCCTCCTCTGGGGACCAGGCCCCTCAGGCTCTCCCTCCCAGGGCACTGCCTCGGGAGGTGGTCTCTTTAGACGCACAGCTCCGAGCCTCAGCTTCCCCAGGAGCCATCACGGACGGGAACAAAGGGTCCAGGAGGCTCCCAGGTGCAGCCTGTGGAAGAGCACGTTCCAGCCTCAGGTACTTCCAAGCCAGAACGCAGGCTCCGGGGCACAGGTGTGACCGGCATCCTCCGAGGAGGCCTTCTGCCCTGGCAAGGCTGCTTCAGCAGCTCGATGGGCTCAGCATGGCTTCTCCCCGCCCGCCCCCACCCGCTGCACCTGGGACGGATCTCCGGAGAGGAGGTTCCCACCAGCACAGGTGTTTCCGTTCCTCCTGATGAAACCTTTCTCAGCCTGCGACAGTCCCACCGGAGCCCCAGCCCTTCCAAGCAGCCGCACCCTGGCCCACGGACTGTGGATCAAGGACAGGGGTCCCGGTTTTCCAAGGGCCGGGCCACAGGTTTCCTTTGTAGAAAACACCTTTGAGGGTAACGAAGGCCGGTTTGTTATCCGGGGAGGTCCAGGCCCGGGGCAGGTGCCCGCTTGTCTGCATAATGTATTCCCACAGACCGTGGTCCGCCAAGCGGGGCTCTCAAGCCATATGCGGCTCTTTCGCCCCTTGAGGGTGGCTCTTCCACAAAACACCGCGGCCTGGGCGAGTCTATTTTGAAGAAGTGGCGTTAGAAGAAGTTTAAGTTTAAAAAATGTGGCTCTCCAAAGAGATGTCCATCGTGGTACTATTGATATTTGGCTCTGCGGACGAATGAGTTTGCCGACCAGGGCCCTAAGACGAGAGAGAATAAACGCCTACGTACGTCACCCTTTCAGGGGGGAATCCATTTGAAATTGCCCCGTCCATCTGACAGCTCGTGCTTTCGTAAGCACCGGAGTTCCTTACGTGGAGACGGGGTTACAGGAATCCCCTCCTCTCTGGGTCTGTCCCGCTCGGGAAGAGAGAGCGCAGACCCCGTCCTAGCATCCTCGCTCCCCTTCCCTGGCTAATGGGTCACCTGTCCTCCTTAGGTCAGCTGGGCTGGGAGCCGGGGGCAGGAGTGGCGGGTGCTCAGACTGGACCCTGCTGGTCGGTGGTGGTTGGGCCGAGCCAGCAGGAGAGCCGGGGCCAGACGAAATCGGACCCACGTGGGAGTCTTGACTGCCTTAAAGAAGAGGAGGGGGAACGTTATTTATTTCTGTGACAACTCGTGGTTCCCAGTATCTTTCTCCCAGATGATTTCTAGGCTTTGGCACATCGGGGAGATGGGGGTTTAGGGGGGTGGGGTGGGTCTCACTCACACAACAGTTCTTGGGGAAGAGCCACCTGTCGAGGGCGATGGACAAGGGCAGCTGCTCACCTGCATGAGGATCGCCTCCACCTGCTAATGACCATCAGCTGTCTCCCCTCCAGCTCCCGGTGTGGGCCCTACAGCCTGGACACACCGATATTTTTTAAAATCGTTATTAAATATATTTGTATCGATTTCAGAGAGGAAGGGAGAGGCGAGAGAGAAAGAGAAACTGCAGTGATGAGAGAGAACCACTGATTGGCTGACTCCTGCATGGTCCCCACTGGGGATGGAGCCCACAACCCGGGCGTGTGCGCTGACCGGGAATCGAACTGCGACCTCCCGATTCATAGGTTGACACTCAACCACTATGGCCTCTGGGGGATGTGTTCTTGCATTGCTTCTCCCTCCTGAGTGCTGCACTGGGTGCTGTGGGTGCCATTGACCAAGGCCGACCGGATGTCCCTTTAAACCAGAGCTTCCTGTTCACGGTATTTGGAGCCCCGCCCGGTGTCATTAGCCTTGAGGTGAGCTCCATTAGGGATTACTCATCGAAGCTGCTGTTCCTGGCTCAGCCCTCAGGGTTTCTCTCCTTGGGCTAGTTCATCTCACTGGCACCTGAGGATTGAATAGGAAATATTAGACAGATTGGTTTAAAATTCCGCCCCTGCAATGCCGTTGGTTATGAAGTTTTATTTGGCAACTCGGTTAGCAAAAGTGACTCCATTTTGGCCTGTTTTGTGTGTGTGTGTGTGTGTGTGTGTGTGTGTAACAGCACAAAAGGCCCTTGTGATCAAGTCCCTGCATATGTACGCGGGACCCATGAACCTGCTTCAGCCAAGTGTAGCTGCTGCCAGCTTCTAAATGATCTGTTTTCCATGCACCCACCCTAGCACTGCTGTTTCTTTACTCCCTTCCTTCCTGCTCCCTCTTCCAGACTCGGCCGTGGCCTTCCAGGAACGAGGGAGCGAACCAGTAGTTATTACATGTCTGTGAGGGGCTTAGTGCTGTGAATGTATTTACATATCTCACCTTTTTCTCATCTCCTTGATCCCCTGTCAAGAAGGTCTTATTGCCCTGTTTTAATAATGAGGAAGCTGGGCTCCCAGAGGGAAAAACCCGGGAGTGTGCTGGAAATGCAAATTCTCAGCGCCCCACCCCCTGCCCCCCTGCCCCCCTGCCCCCCAGCCTAGAGAATCAGAGTCGCTGAGGGTGGACCCAGCCGCCCAGATTCGCCCGGATTCCTGGGTGACGGGTGCAAACCGGTCTGAGGAGCTGCGCACCGCGGAGCTTGAAGAAATGGCTCGGTCTGGTCTGTGAAGGGAACAATTCCGAGGGCTCGGCCAAGAGGAAATCCCTTTCAGGTGCTTGGAAACCCAGCTTCTTGTCACTCAGGGAGAGGCAAGGTGCTATTTTAAGGTGGAACGGAAGTAGAGGATGAGGTAGAAGACATGGGCCAGGTAGGCACGGGCCAGGGATCATGGACTGGACTGGCGGGCTTTGAGAAAATCCTCGCTGAGACCATGACTGCAGACAGACAGAGGGCCTTGTCTGGCAAACCACTGAGCCTTCCTGCCTGAGGAAGAGGTGTGAGCTGGGGGAGACTGTCCCGAGTACGGCCCCCTTTTCTGTAGCCCCCACATTCCTTCCGGACTGGCCCGTGCCCCTCCCTAGCTTAGGGCTGTAGGCACCAGGCATAGGGAGAGGGGCTGGGGTCAGGGCGTGACTGTTCGGGTTTCAGTCAAACTCTGGGCGAGTCCTACAACTGCATCCAAAATGCTTCAGTGATTGGAGAATAAATCTATACATTTCCTTTCCTATTACCTCCGAGGAAAACTGCAAAACCGTTGGCAACACTTGTAATACTTTGCCAGTGCCAGGAACGCGCTGGTTTCTTTCCCGATGCATTAAGGGAAATCCGGTGAATATCTCTGCAACATTGCAGTGCACCGACGTTGTGGTGGGCAGTGGGGGAAAAGGACTAAGTTTCTCTTTCAGGTAGACACAACCCAACGGGGCAAACACAGGCCAGGATGCAGTGTGGCAGGGGACAGACCGAGGCGCCTGTGGGCGTCAGGGATGGGAGAGGCTCCTTCCGACAGCACAGGGTGGGCATCCAAGGAAGAGAGGGATTGCCGAGGGCCCTTGACCAGGACAGGCAGGTGGCCTGGGGGCGAGGGAGGGCTCTAACCTGTGCAGGAAGAGGTAGAATGTTTGTGGACAAATTATGTTTCCATAAGGAAATGTCAAACCTTTTGCAGGGGCTTACAAGTCCCTACCTAGTTCAGAGCCCCATGACCTTCCACCTCTGTTCCCACTCACCCTCTCTCTCTTTTGCTCACCCCAGTCTGACTGCACTGGTCTCCTGGCTGTCCTCTGTACACCCCGGCTGCTCCTGCCCCAGTGCCTTTGCATAGCTATTCCTCCTGCCTGACAATCTTCCCCTGGCGGCCCACTCCCTCATCTTCTTCGTATCTTTGAGCAGATGTCACCATCAATGTTAGGCTTTTCTGACTTCCCTATTTGAAACTGTCTGGCCGGTGTGGCTCAGTGGTAGGGCGTCGACCTATGAACCAGAAGGTCACGGTTCGATTCCCGCTCAGGGCACCTGCCTAGGGTTTAGGGCTCAATCGCCAGTGTGGGGCGTGCAGGAGGCAGCTGATCTGTGATTCTCTCTCATCACTGATGTTTCTATCTCCCTCTTCCTCTCTCCTCCTCTCTGAAATCAATAAAAATATAAAAAGTAAAATAAAATAAAATTGCAACCCCCTCCTCACCCGGGCACGCCGCCCCATTTCCTGCTTTAGTGCAATTCCCTGATTATCACTGACACGGTATCCGTGGTTCTGAAACCCGAGCACTCACCAGAACTACCTGGAGGGGGACTGGCCTGGAGGGCTGGTTAACCCGTCTGCCCGGCCCATGCCCAGGCTCCTGGCGGTGGGAGGGTGGAATGAGATGGCTTCAGGCACTGAGCAGGGTGCCTGGACACACCGAACAGTCAGCGGACACCCGCTGTGATTACCCGTTGGGTGTCCGGTTCCCGTCTTGGTTGCGTTTCTTAGACGAAAGCCAAGACACCTGACCGGCCGCTTCCAAGAGAGCTTTGGTCTCGTTACACCTGCGGCGCTCGGGTTACAGGTGAGGGAGGGAGGACTCAGCCGAAGGGCACGTCGGAGACGCCCTGGCCATGGAGGGGAAGAGCGGGCGCTGGGTCTGCAGTCCCGGGTTCTCCGGGCCCTGCCTGGAGCGCTGGCCACGGGGAGGAAGAGAGTGAGCTGTCTGTTCTTCGGGCCCAGTCTGGAAGATTCGCCCGCGTCAGCAGTTTCACGGCACAAGATGTTTTATGAGCCTGCCTTTCTGCGGCGGAATGTCAGCCTGGCGGACAGTTAAGCAACTGGCAGAGGCAGACGGACCGCCTTTGCCGAGGGCCGAGGAGTCCCTGGAGGTGACAAGCCGTTAGCTGTCATAGGCATGGGCTCACAGGTGGGAGCTCTGGCGCCTGGGTCCTTGGGGTTGGGCAGGCCAGAATCCGGAGACCTGTGTGACCTTAAGAGAATTGCATAACCGGGAGGTGCCTCCGTTTACGCATCTGCAAAATGGGGATCCTAACACCAACCTTTTAAGCTTGTAGGGAGGCATGAGACATAGTCATTGCCCAGGCCTTGGCATTCTTCAGGCGGGAGTTAGCTTTTCCTGCTCCATCCACGCCTTCCTTTCTGACGGCTGCAGATGGTCCCTAACAGAGACCAGGCCATGGCTTCGGGGTACGGTGAACTCTGAAAACCAGAATCTCACCAGAGACGTGAGATGTGAGGTGGGAAAGGACCTTCCCGGGCAGCACGTGGGTAGATTGAGAAACCAAGATGTGTTTCTCCCCTTTAAAACTCCGAGGAGCTGGAGTTGGAAACTGCGATTTGCACTTTGCATTTGACTTGTGTTCATGGAGCTGAAAGGGTGACTTCGGATGTCTCCAGTGGCCTGAGGGAGTCACGGAGGACAGGGATCGGACTGTCAGGCAGACAGACGCCGACCAGAGCGGGTCCTGACAACAGGAGGCCTCAGACGGACAGGCTGGGCCCCGTGCTGTGTCCGTCTCACCTACACATCACTACACACTGTGGGCCGTCCTCCCTCCAGGAGCCCTCGGAGCGGGACTGGAACCCGCTCCCGCCGAGCGGCCCGCCTTCAGCCTTCCAAGGGGCCAGCCCCGCTTCACGGGGAGGGTGGAGCGGGAGGTGACCAAGCTGCCGGTCACCCAGGAGAGGGAGCCCGGCCGGCCGGCCGCCCGCACGTGCTGTCTCGTTCTGCAGACTCCGAGCTATTGGATGGCGGCCGGGTGCGTGGCCAGCACAGGGAGCTGTGCCTGGGACTGGCGGGGATCGGACAGCGCTTCGCCTACCTCCGGGGCCTGGCCACTCTCGGCCGCCCTTCCTCTACGAGCTGACGTGAACTTCAGGTCTGTCTCTGGCAATGGATGACTATGGTCCTCCTGTTGCCTGGGTATCACTCTGCCACGTTCCGGACCTGGCTCTCCGGTGGGATGCGTGGGGGAGAAGGTGATGGTCAGGGGAGACTTCCTGGAGGCAGTGGCACCCGAACTGAGGCAGCCAGATGCATCATGGGAAGGCCATGTCGAGAGGGGGACAGGCAGCTGGAAGACGGGCTCCATGGCTTCGAAGGGTGCAGTGCAGGCTGGGCTCAGCAATGAGGAGGTGCTTACGGCTTTAAAATTACCCTGAAAAATGTTAAGTGAAAACAGGAGTGAAACCATCAGGAAGGATGTGGAAGGAAAGGGCAGAGGCAGCCGGGACCGGTTTGGCTCAATGGATAGAGCGTTGGCTTGGGGTCTGAAGGGCCCCGGGTTTGATTCCGGTCAAGGGCATGTACCTTGGTTGGGGGCATATCCCCAGTAGGGGGTGTGCAAGAGGCAGCTGATCGATGACTCTCTCTCACTGATGTTTCGAACTCTCTATCTCTCTCCCTTCCATTCTGTACAAAAATCAATAAAATATATTTAAAAAAAAAAAAAAAAAGGGCAGAGGTAGGGCCAGCAGAGAGGAATATTGCCATTGTCACAAAATCCTGGGGCTTTTGGCTAATATAGGCCAGGAACTGGTGGTAACCAGAGTGTCCGCTCCTCTGCCCCAGACTTTTATTTCCATCTGCTGACCTTCACTGGGGGGATGGGCACTGGAGGACCATATGCTTGTAATTTCTGTCTCTGGAAAAGTGAATTAGCCTTTTGCCATTTTTTTCTCCCCTGCTCAGAGCACCCTCTGAGAATCTGGCACAGATAACATAGGACCGCGCCAATAAGGACGCCTTAAAAACCAGAATGTTCTAGACGTGAACGAGGTGGGACAGCGTTCACAGTGAGGCACCTCTGCTTTGGAGTCCTGTCCAGAGCAGGGGCCGGGCCGAAGTCTACTTCGGCCCCATGAGGGAAAAGGATGCACTGAATAATTGAAAAATGCAAAGACTGCGGGAGGGGTAGGGTGAGCCTGCTTATGGGGATGATCAGGTCGCACCAGCGTCGCAGCAGCTAATTGCAAATTAAAAATGCAGGAGGCATTCTTCTGTGCTCGCCACAGCGTTCCTGGAACACCGGCTCGGCCACACAGAGCCGTCCGAGTCAGAAACGTCACTCTTCTAACCCCACCGAGGACAGGGCTCTCCTTTTACGGTGTCCGCTGAAGCCCCAGTTCCAGCCAGATCCAGGCTCTGTGGGCGCTCGAGCTGCCTTCTCTGCCGGTCTGGTTGAAGATGAGGCCACCAGAGAAGACGAAATACTGTTTGTTTTCCTGGTGTGAGCGCCGGCGCAGACACACAGACTCACCCGCCAGGAGTAACACCCAAGTAACTTTCATCTCGCCCCCACTCTCTCCCTTGATTAGGTACTAATCCCGGTTTGGCGACCGGCCTGAAGCTTTTTTAGATTTGGGGAATCCTCTGTCAGAGAAAGAACGAAAATTAGGACTAGAAATTTATTATGAATATTTACTTAAATCGAGGGAATTATAGTAAATAAAAAATTAAGTTGACAGAGACACAAATGCAGAAAAATAACAAAGTATTTTTAATAGCTGCCTTGTTATGAATCTGATTATTGTCTTTTATGTACTGCATATCTTTAAAGTCTTTTTCTTTTAGAAATCATCTTTTGGCTGCAAACTCTTTCTCGTGATCTCTCCACTTGATAACAGTTTTGTGATTTCATAACCTCAAGGGACAAGGTCATTTTAATGTAATATTGCCGTTCTTCCAAAAGTCTCTAGAATGGCTGCTGAAAAAAAATTTTTTTAAAAAAATTATTGATACTTAAAAAAAAAAATGAATTTTGCCTCCCAACTTGTTATGGGCAAAGTCATGAAAATTTTTATGATTCTATTCAAATTTAAGAAAACGACTCCCATTTTTACTAAATATAATTACAAACGTACTTGCTTCTGTTGTTCTGCTCAGAGCATATGCTGTATAAATATGATAGGCTTAAAGATGGATTAAAAATTTAAATATGTATTTTTATTGATTTCAGAGAGCAATGGAGAAGGAGAGAGGGAGACAGAAATATTGATGACAACAGAGAATCATTGATCGGCTGCCTCCCGCACGCCCCACACGGGGGACTGAGTAGGTGCCCTGACTGGGAATCCAACCGTGACCTCCTGGCTCAGAGCTCAATGCTCAACCATGGAGAGCACACTGGCCGGGCAGGATTAAAATTCTAAAAGTCCCCTCCCTTCGCATTTAACCGAAGCACTTCCTATACCGCCATGCTGGAACATGTCTTCTGCATCTGCCTCTGACCACGTGCTGTCTGTCATGGGTGGGGCTCAGCCTCTGTGCTAGGGGGACACGCAGCGTGTGGCAGAGACCTGGCATTGCCACACACACAGCAAGGCTGCTCTCCACGTCCCGGTGAGGGGAGCGCAGCAGGGCTGGCTGGAGGGGGTGCCGCGGGCCTTCCTGTGCCTTCAGAGGCTGTGCCTGAGCCTGCTGCGTGCCCCACGAAGGGCAATGAAGGACACGGCCCGTGCCTTCCCGGGACTCATCTGCCCACACCGAGCACTGAACAGCACTGGCATTTATTTATAGGGCGCTGTGCCTGCAGGTGCGGAGGGAGGAGGGCTGCCACGCCTGGGATCTCAGTGGGACACCGACCGACCTGAGTGACCTGGGACAGGTCGCCTTGCCCTGGGCGTCTCCGCTCTTCCTCTGGGGAAGCAGGGGTTGTTGGGACCGGTGACAAGGCTCAGAGCTGTTGTGACGAGGGATCCGGGACAATCTGGAGCAGGCCTGTGCTCAAACCGGTGCTCAGCAAACCGGCCCAGACTGTCCCCATCCCATGCCACCGCGCCCACCCCACCCTCTCGTCCTCGGCCCCAGCGACATCCGTCAGCCTGAACCCTCGGGGGGCCTGCCCGCCTCCCTGAGCCACTGCCTGCTGAAACCGGGGGAGACCAGGTCTCCGTTACCTCCTTATGCAACAGCCCCGCCCCCACGCTGCACGGCTTGTGCTTTAAGAAACACAATATTGCCAAAGTGGATTATGCGGCGAATGGTTCCCGGGAACTGAACCGACCAGTCTGGTGAGCAGCCTCGAGCACCTTCTATAAGGCCCTGGCCACCCCCTCCCCCCACCTCCCAGGATGGGGAGCAGGAGTCAGGCTAGGTCACGGGATGAGGAATCTGAGGGAGCCGAAGCTGCCTGGTCCGCTCGAGCGTGTCCATCCCTGGCCCCGCGTTGGGCCTTAATAACGCAGTAATAACCGGCTGCTGGGGCACAAAGGCTTTTGGAGAGCCGGACATAAAGGCCACTTTGTTCTGCTCCTGCCGTTCCAGCAGACATGCATAGGTGTTCTCACACAGACCACCCCCCCCCCCCCCCCCCCCCCCCCGGTGCTGCCTCCCCTCCCTGCGCACGGAGGGAGGGGAGCTTCAAATGGCTGAGGAGGAGAGAGACACCCTAAAAATCTACTCTGAGGAGAACGCAGAAGAAGCTGGGTGTGTTTTCTGCTGGGCCTGTCTCTTCCCCAGACTGCCGGCCCCTGCAGGGAGCCGCAGCCACTCCATCAAAAAGTCATTGCGGGCCCAGCGTGAGCCTCAGTGCAGTCAGAGCGTGGGCGGCGGCAGGGACAAAGCCATTTCTCCAGGAGCTCTGCATTTGGCTGCAGCCAGAGGGACAGCCAGGGCTGGGGGCCCACACCTCCCCCTCCTCCTCCCCCTCTTCCTCCTCCTCCACATCATCATCATCATTGGGATCCCCCCAGTCCCTATCCCCCTTACCCCCCACCTCCCATCCCTATCTCCCCACCACCCCAAAGCCTGGGTCTACATAACTGGCTTCTCTACCCCCAACTGTCCTTCCTCTTGACTCTTAAGTCTCCCGGGGCTGAGTGGTAGAGGGACTCACCCCGGTTGACCTATCTGTGCCTCTCCCGTCAAAGAATAAGAAACAGCAGCCCAGCGCGCAGAGCGAGGGGCCAAGGAGACGCAGCTGGTGCCCGGGTCGGAAGATGCTCATCTGTATGCTTATGGCTTTGTTGCAACCACAACACAATGCTTTATTTATCACCCCGATGGCCATCTCCAGGAGGGGGCGGCCCCAGCGTATTGACCTAAGCTGTGTGTTGGGTTTGGGTGGACACATTGGAGGGCAGAGCAGAACGACTTTGCAAAACAGAGCAGGAGGGACCTGGAAGGAGGGGGAGGAGGGCCCCGGTGGCTGGACAGGGGGCTGGGACGAAAAAGAACCCCCTGGTGGCTGTCCAGCAGAGGAGGGCTTTCCGGGCAGACAGTGCGGTGGCTTTTTAACTCTGTTTGCTGTGGGTTGCGCAATGCAAACTCCCTCCTGAAACTGTCTGGAGGTTCTCCGCTGCTCGTTATCACGTCACGTGAGTGGATTTGGGGACATTGAAAGAGCTGCTGAGCTCTGGGCCCATGCTGACATGGTGGGAAGCAGACAACTGCTGCCAGGGCCTGGCTGGCTGGGAGGAGAGAACGGGCTGACAGCTGGTTCTCCATGGCAGTGCACAGGGGGCCCCGCCATTACAGGGGCCCTCTTAGAGGGGAGTCACCCCTGGGTTTGCACGTGGAGGTGACATTCCCTGACCTCTGGGCGGGTGGCTGTCCTTCCTAGCTTCTAGGCGGTCCGAGTGGGGCCTCCTCCCTCTGACCATCCTCACAGGTGGTTCTGCTCCCAGCCGCAGGCGGCTTTCATGTTCTCTCAGCCAGACGCTCCTCATCCACGCGCAGCCCTCACTGGGGGACTGGGCCCAGCGGCCTTCAACGCTGGGAAATGGGATGTCCTCTGAGACCATCCTGGTTTTACGAATCCCATACGGATGGGATCTCCCTACTTTTCCACACGGCTCTGGTTTCCTGTCGCCTACGGAGTCACATCTCAGTCTTGACCCTTTTATTCACAGCTGAGCCCTTTCTGGCCTTGACCTACATTCATTCATTCCCTCATTCATACCCCAATACCAATTTGGCTTATTTAAAACATCAAGGCATCCCTTAATTTACCCCCTACTAAAATAAAATAAATAAAATAAAATAAAATAAAATAAAATAAAATCCCTTTCTACCTCTCCCTGAGCTGTCCATGAGGAATTTGACCTTCCTACCACTATGATGCTACGCTGGGCTGCCCCAATTCTCCCTCCATCTGCTCCATCTGGTGGACTCTGTCTCAGTGTAGCTTTTGGGTTGCAAGGAACTGCATTCAAACAATCGCCAGGAAAAGAAGGCTCGGGAGAGGCTGGGAGGCCGCACGGAGAGCTGGACTGGAGCTGGTAAGACACCAAGTTCCAGCCTGGGCAGAGGAAGGGCCCAGTTGCCTCTTGTTCCAGCCACACGGTCTCTCTCTTTCTTAGCCCACAGCCACCGGTACTGAGTGCTGGCTCCTCTGCCGGCCAGCGTGCTCTGTCCACTCCTGCTTTTCTATGTCCTTGGGACTTGGGCTGTCGAAGGCTTCGGCTTGTCCTGGACTCTCCAGCCCCACCTTTGCCTCAAGGCACATCTTTTCGCACCTGCCTGTGCTACCCAGAGCTGCCATTTTGGTTTCCCAACTTTCGATTCCAGGAGGGAATCCGATGGACTAGGCCCATGGTTGGCAAACTGTAGCTTACAAGCCACATGCGGCTCTTTGGCCCCTTGAGTGTGGCTCTTCCACAAAATACCACGGCCTGGGGGAGTCTATTTTGAAGAAGTGGCATTAGAATAAGTTTAAGTTTAAAAAATGTGACTCTCAAAAGAAATGTCAATCATTCTGCTGTTGGTATTTGGCTCAGTTGACTAATGAGTTTGCTGACCACTGCACGAGGCTCATCTTTTCATGCTGATCCAAGTCCTAGGTCTCAGACTGCCCAGGGGGATGCCCTTGGACCAGGTTTCTCTGACCAGTCAACCTTGGCTGGTGGATAAGGGTCCAGTTCCCTTGGTGGGGCCTGGAGTTGGGGTGTTTCCGAAGGGCAGCTCTCTGCTGCAATGACCTTGAAGCTCAGTTCAGGTCAGACCTCCTCTGTATCTCTCTTTTCAATTACTTCCTCCTGCATTGGGTACTTACCATATTGCATTTTGAATTATTCCTATCTGTGAATTTGCCTTCTGTCACACAGATGATAAAGAGTTTAAGGTCGGAGACTCTTAAAACAGAGGCCAAGAACTTCATTGCCAAGGTCAGATGACCACTGAACCTGAATTCTTAGTGGCTTTTTTTTTTTTTTAATTTCAAATATTCTCTACTACTGTCCTTGGAAATTACAGAAGCATTCCAGCATTTTAGAAAATACATTCTGTTTCCAGAATCCCTTATATCTGGAGGGGACCCAAAAAGTTCCATGCTCCATTTTTTAAAAAAATATATTTTATTGATTTTTTTACAGAGAGGAAGGGAGAGAGATAGAGAGCTAGAAACATCAATGAGAGAGAAACATCGACCAGCTGCCTCCTGCACACCCCCTACCAGGGATGTGCCCGCAACCAACGTACATGGCCCTGACCGGAATCGAACCTGGGACCTTTCAGTCCGCAGACCGACGCTCTACCACTGAGCAAAACCGGTTTCGCCCATGCTCCAATTTTTGAGGATGAACATGTGGCTGCCGTGTTCATAAGGGACAGAGACCTTCTCTACAGGCGGTGATGGCGGGCAGTGGACATAGGCGTGCGATGACAGGAAGAGAAGGAGTTGAACTTAGTGACTCATTGGCTAAGGAAGAGTGTGCAATCGGTGAACAGAGCTACCCGTGGTTTTGGCTTGGGTGATTGAGTGGAAAATGGGATGGGCATTGTAAATTGAAAAAATGAGAAGATTAAAGGGTCCATATTTTACAGATCTTCAGTATTAAGTCAATAAGTATTTATAATACTTAGCCCCTACTCTCTACCAGACACTGGGCTAGGACTGGTCATACCAAAGTGAATAAGAAACAATTCCTGCCATAAAAGTGTTCTATCTAGGGAGGAGATCACGATGGAAATAAATTATAATACAGTATGATAAGTACTGCAATGAAAAGAGACCTGTGCAAGACTGAAGGGAAATAACCCAGACTTCTTGGAGGTCATACAAATTTTACAGAGGAGAAAAATACCAGGTATTCAGGGAGGGCATTCTTACTGTCAAAAACATCCTTTGAAATGTCTTGGATGCATTCAGGAGAGTGACAAGAAACAAAACAAAGGTCAACTCCTGAATAAGATCATGAGGCAGGCTAAGGCGTCTGGATTTATTTTCCAGAGAAGAGGGAGTAACGGCTGGCAGCAAGGAAAGCAGACTAGAGGGGATGACATGGTCACTCAGGCAGCAGCATGAGGTGTGTATGAGATGGGGATGAGACAGGAGGCCAGGAGAGGGGCTAGGGATTCATTACAAGAGTTCACAGGAGAGATGGGGACATGTGATCTGAGGGTGTTGCCATGTGATGGAGAAAAATGAAAAAACTGAATGCATAGGACTTGGTGACTCACTGGACAGAGTAGACGGGGAAGAAGGAGGAGTGCTGGGTAATTGGGCTGATAGTGATAATAATAACCAGGCCCCAAAACACGGAGGTTAGTGTTGGACTGACCTCTACAAGAAGCTGTTTCCTTGAGGACAGGGACAGTGACTTGTCCACGGGCACATTACCTGTGACTAGGACACTATGCTGGATGCTTAGTGACGACACAGTTTTAAGCATGTGGGTGTCAAACATCTGAAGTCCTCAGGTAGAAACATCCAGGACTTTGCTTTGACGTTCAAGAGCGATATCTGAGCTGGAGAGGCACATGTGGGAGCCATCATATGTGATTGTGGACAAGCATTTCCAGGGAAACCACAGAGTGAGACCAAAGAAGCCTGGGGACAGGATGCTGGGTCATAGCAATGCTTAAGGGGAAGAGAGAAGAAGAGGAGCCATTTGCAAAACTAGAAACATGGTATCACAGAAGCCAAGGTGGAGAGAATCTCTAGAACTTGGAAGAGGTCAATGGGTCAGCAAGAGGTTGTGGCCCCCAGGAAGTGTCTCTCCAAAGAATGGGGTTGGCTCTGGCCTCAGAATTGTTGACTGCCTTCCCATCCAAACCAGTCCTTCCAGGTGTAGTTCCAGGCTTCTAGCCCAGTTTCCTTATCCGCGGAGCCACAGCACTGAGCCTGTCCTGCTCTCCACAGGCCGTGAAGGCTGAGTGAGATAACATGTCCGCAGCTCTCAACATCTTTGGTTCCAGGACCCCTTTATACTCTTATGTTTTATCAAGATCCCAAATAAGCTTTGGTTTAAATGTGCAACATTTATCAATAGTGCCATATTATAAATGAAAAACAGAGAAGTTAAAAAAATATGTAACTCATTTAAGATGAATCATACTAAACCATTATATGTTAACATACACAATTTAGTTTATGAAAGATCACTTAGAGAGCTTAGAGAGAAGCGTGACGTTGTTCCACAGTTTTACAAATCTCTTTAATGCCTGGTGTCACAGAGACATTAAGTTCTCGTCTCTGCTTCTGCATTCAACCCGTACTTGCCTGGAACAATGAGGGCTAAAAAGGGTAAATAACATCTTGGTGTTGTTATAAAAATAGTTTCGTCTTTGAGCATCCCCCCCGAAAGGCTCTTAGGAACCTTACGGCTCCCCAGACCACACGTGGAGAATCACTGATATGTTTGAATTCACGTTGGAAGCTGAGAAGTTCATACAAAGTTTCTATGATCACTCTGAAAATCTATACCCTGGGAATCAAAAAGGGACCCCTCTCATGTGGCCATAATTGGTCCCCGAGGAGCATTATGCATGGGTAACATTACTCCAGATGGGTTCTCAGGCCAAGACACAGAAAGCGTTTCCAGCCCAGATTTCTTACTTTCTCCTTCCTGAGAACTAAGAGAAAAATATAACTGTAAATGTGTTGTACAAATCCAGGCTGCTAATGCAAACTAGATGGTTTTAAGTTAAAATCGTATTTACCCTCAGGTCAACCACAAAGGAAAAATATTACATGTATACACACATGTATAAGTATATAAGTATATGCATATGTATGTATATAAAAAGAAACAGCAAGGGAATGGCTTATGCTAGGAAATACCCATTTAACACAAAAGAAGGCATAATAAAGGCAGAGAAGAACAAGAAATCCATAAGACATACAGAAAAAAAGGCAAATGGAAAAATCAAGTCCTACCTTTATCAGTCATTGCTTAAATGTAAATGGCATAGGACTCTAATTAAAAAAACAGACACACACACAGATTCAAAACAATGGATAAAGAAATCTCCTTCTAACTATATGTTCTCTACAAGAAACACACTTTACATTCAAAGATACAAGTAGGCTCAAAGTAAAATTCAGATGGGAAAAGCTATATCACTCAAACAATACTCAAAATAGAGCTAGAGTTGCTATACTAATATTGGACAAAATAGAATTTAAGACGGGGCTGTCTCCCACCCCTGACCCCCTCAACTTCAGATGTCAATTGCAAGTCCAGGTTGCTATTGGATCACAAGTTCCCACAACTCAGATCCTGCTAGTTTGCTACAGCAGCTCACAGAACAACAACAACAACAAAAAGCCATTTTAATTACTAGGAAAATGCAAATCAAAACCACAATGAGATACCACTTCATACTCACTAGAATGGTAATAATAATAATAATAATAAATACATAAAACAGATAATAGCAAGTGCTGGGAGGATATGAACCCTCATATACGGGTGGGAATGTAAAATGATGCAGCCACTTTGAAAATAGTATAGAGAGAATGTATAGCATGAACTAATAAATAGAATAAAGAACTGACTTATTCTAGCCTGGCTGGTGTTGCTCAGTGGTTCCTATGAACCAGGAAGCCATTGTTCCATTCCCAGTCAAGGCACATGTCCAGGTTGTGGGCTCGATCTCCAGTAGGGGTCATGCAGGAGGCAGCTGATCAATGATTTTCTCTCATCATTGATGTTTCTATCTCTCTCTACCTCTCCTTTACTCTCTAAAATCAATAAAATATCTATATATATAAAATCCTAATATGCTAAGTGTCTGACAGATTGGTTGACTGCTTGACCAGTTGCTATATCACACTCTGACCACCAGGGGGAAGACTCTCTGACCAGTAGGTTAGCTTGCTGCTGGGGTCCAGCTGATCACGACTGGGTGCGATGGGCTGGACATGCCCTGGAGCCAACCTCCTGCGGTTCCTCCCCTGCCTCTAAAGTATTTCTTCTAATTAATTTCCTTTCAATGTGCACGAGTTCGAGCACTGGGCCTCTAGTATATACTAGTATATAAAAGAACTGACTTATTCTGAAAAGCCTCCAAAAGCTAAACATGAAGCTACCACATAACTCAGCCATTTTGCTCTTAGGTACATGCCCATGGGAAATGAAAATATGACCACACAAAGCTCGCACATGAATGTTTATAGCCGTGTTATTCATAATAGCCAAGAGGTGGAAACAATGCACGTGTCCATTAGCTGACATATGGATAAATAAAACGTGACATATCTATAGAGTGGATTTATTATTTGGTTATAAAAAAAAAGGAAGCACTGATACATGCGACAACGTGAAGGAAACTTGGGAACATTATAAGTGAAGAAGGACATAACGGGCAACATAGTGAGTGATTCTCTTTATATGAAATGGCCGGAAAACTCATAAAAACAGAATAGATGGCGGTTTCTAGAGGGGAACGCATCTGGGATGGGCAGCAACTGCGGTGGCTGTGGGCTTCTTTCCATGCCGAGAAAAAGGCTTTGGAACTAGGGGTGATGGTTGCAAAATGTTGTGAAATACTCAGAACCACTGAATTGTACACTTTAGGAGGGCAGATTTCTAATTATATCCCGAGAAAGCTATTATTTCAAGAAATGCTAGATTTTTTTTCTTTTTTATAATAAATACTATCTCCTTTCAACCCAGGCTCCAGCCGAAAATCTACACAGCTCCCAGGAGTCTAGACGTTTGCCTCCACAGAGCCTCACCCCCCTATCTGATTTGGACGGGAGAGGAGATGCCAGTTGAGGTGGAAATGGCCCTGGAAAAGGGGCAGACGCTGGCGTGTAGATGGTGGTTCTGTCTTTCCCAGGTCACCTTGCTTCTCTGAACCTTAGGCTCCCATTCTGAGATTACAAATAACCTGGCCCTCTGCACCGCCCAGGGTGGGAATGTTTACTAAACTGTGAGCATCACACAAAGATCCGTCTTTGGGATTGGGACCTCCTTGGCTTAACGTCAGGGTGTACGGATTGTGAAGGGAGCTATCGCCAGCCAGCCCAGGCAACTCCAGTCACAAAACCCTGAGGAAGAACTGCAGATCTCCATCTTTTTTTTTTTTTTTTTTTTTAATAATATATTTTATTGACTTTTTACAGAGAGGAAGAGAGAGGGATAGAGAGTTAGGAACATTGATGAAGAGAGAATCATTGATCAGCTGCCTCCTGCACACCTCCCACTGGGGATACGTCTGCAACCAAGGTACACGCCCTTGTTCTGAATGGAACATGGGACCCTTCAGTCCACAGGCCGATGCTCTATTCACTGAGCCAAACCGGTTTCGGCCAGACCTCCACCTTATAGTTGTCACCTTCAGCTGTCTGGGAACAACGGTGATGGTATCCAGTGCCCCGAATATTACTGTTATTTTATGTTCTCTTGTTGTTGAACTCCTTCCAGCCCCTTTCCCTTCTGGTAATCACCATGTTGTTGTCTGTGTCTATGAGCTATTTTTAAAAATTAATATATTTTAATTGATTTCAGAGAGGAAGGAAGAGGGAGAGAGCACTGGCAACATCAATGATGAGGGAGAATCCTCCATCAGCTGCCTCCCGCACACCCCCAAAAAGGGATCGTGCCTGCAACCCAGGCATGTGTCCTGACTGGGAACCGAACTGTGGCAACCTGGTTCATAAGTCAATGCTCAACCACTGAGCGACACCGGCCAGGCTATGAGATATATATTTTTTTTTTTTGCTTAATCCCTTATAAGTGTTTATTTGGATGATCTTCTCTTAAGGATTTTCACGTCGCTTCTTTCTTTTGTTTATCTTAGTGTCTATAGGCATGAAAGCCAGGCATTCTTGAGCTTTGGTCAAATATTGATAGGCACGGATTAAAGGTTTACCCAGCAGAGCAATCTCCAGCTCTCCTTCCGGGAGCACAGATTGTCACTGTCAGCTCTACGTGGGTCTAAATTCCAGTTCTGCCGCTTCCCAGCTGGGAGGCCTCGGGCAAATCACATTTCTCAACGTCTCTGAGCCTCATCTGAACAGCAGAGATTCCCAACTCCGTGGGTTGTTGGGAGGAGGAAAAGAAACCGTGTTGAGCACAAGGTCAAGCACACGGTCAGCAGTTAATAAATCCAGCCATTGTTACTGGGCCTAGACAATGAATAATCAAGGCTGGCTTTGGGCAAACCGAAAGAAAGAGGCTCTGGCGGTGATGGATTGCCTACCCTGTGCCAAGTACTTTCCCATACGGTGTGCAAGCCTAATTCATATTTGCACGTGACAAAACGGAGGCTCAAAGGGAAGAAGTAACGTGCCTACGCTCACGCAGGTCGCGAGGGTCCATGTGAGTGTGGAGTCCAGGTGTGGCGGATTCCCAAGTCCCAGGGTCTTCCTTCTATTCTGTGCGGCCCAACTTCACGGCCCCTGGTGGTCTTACGTCTTCCTTTCATCTTGTCTCCTGTTGGGTCCGTGAACACAGGCCTGCCTTGTGCCGAGTGACTCCCGCTATCAGGTTTCCTCTTCCCTTCCCTTCCCTTCCCACTCCAGCCACCCAGCGTGCCTCCAGGTACAAGCGTTTCAGGCAGGGGCTGGTCCCAGGTGATGGAATTAGCTGAAGAAGAGACTCAGGGACCGGATATAAGGCTGGACTCCACACTATTCATCTTCAAGAGTCAGCTCACATGTCACCTGCAGCCTCTCTAGTTGCTCTAAGGTGATGAAGGCTGACTTCCCCTCTTTTCCCTGAACTTCCGTAATACTTGTAATTGTACTTAGCACGTTCAATTGCAAACAGTCATATGTGTCTTTCTCCGGAGTGTGTTCCTCTGGGGCGTGTGCGGTGCTTCCTGGAAGGATGTGGAAACGTCTGAGTGGCCAGCGGGACGCACGGAGCTCGGGGCTGTTTTGGAACGTGCTTGGTGGCGGGTGGCACTCGGTTACCAGCTGACAGCGGGTGGCTGTGGCTCAAGGTCAGAGGACGGTGGCCCAGGAGCCACTCTGGAGACGGGAAACTGTGCTTCTCTCTGCAGAGAGGTGGCCGCTGCCTCTCGGGAGAGGGGATCACAGTGTCCTGGGTCCTCCTATAGGAGATGAAAACATGAAGAATGAAAACTGGGATTCTGTGTTTTCATTTTCCCTTTTCATTCAACCTGTGTTCCTCCAACTAATCAGGTTCCCAAGCCCTAAAGATCCTCACAGCCAATTCCACATGGGGGGGCTGGGCCGTGTGTGTGTGTGTGTGTGTGTGTGTGTGTGTGTGTTTTCAGTCCTCACCTGAGGATATTTTTTTCCATTGATTTCTAGAGAGAGTGGAAGGGAAAGAGGGGGAGAGAGAAACATGAACATGAGAGAGACACATTGATTGTTTGCTTCCCGCACCCCCCTCCTCCCCCACTGGGGCTGGGGAACCTGTAACCAAGGGCTGTGGTCCCTGACCAGGAATCAAACCTGCAACCCCCTGTAGGCCCGAGGACGGACACTCTAATCACTGAGCCAAACCAGCCAGGGCGAGCTGAGCAGTTTTTAATGAGCGCTGTGATTTGAGGCTCCATGTGTATGATGGGGGTGGGGGTGTGGCCAGCCTCCAGGTGCCCTTCTCACACAGGAGAATGCCCCTGCCAGCAGTCCCAGAGGGACCTGGAAATCGCCATGCTTCCCACCACACAGGGAAGAGGACTGAGGGGCACGTGGAAAGCGGGCATGTGGGCTAATCTGCAGAGATCTCCACATCGGGGGAGCCATCCCAGGGCCGCTCTGCGTCCTGAGTTACAACACGCCTCTGACTCAGCCTCACGCTCGTGTGGAGTTGCACTTGCCCGTGATTGTTTTGTTTCTGACTTAACCGGGGGAACGGGAGGACGTGGGAACTTTGCCAGAACACCTTGGGCACATTAGAGCTCCTGCCAGAAAAAAAAAAAAAAAAAAAAAAAAGAGTGTGAAATAACACCGCTAAGAGCACACAGGGCCGCACCTGCGCAGGATGGAAACCACGTCCCTCGGAGGACTGGCCTGCCCGCTGGCCACCGGGGCCAAGGTCAGGCATCTCCGGCCAGGCACCTCCCGTGGTTCCCATGACCCCGGGCGGCTCAGCCCCGAGCCCAGCCAGCCGTAGGCACCCTGTCCTCAGAGGACTATGAAGGGGAATTTGAGCGGCTCATTACTTTTCACCATTGGAAAAACACCCGAAAGCCTATAGCCTGTGAGACCTTGCCGATGCGTTCGCTACCTGAAATGTGATCATATGTAAACGGGCTGCCTCGCAGCTTTCTCCAAGTTTGAACGCTGGGTTGCCTAACCATCATCAGCTCTGGACTTGCCCTTTCCCCTCCTTCCTGGAAGGACCCGGAAGAAGAGCACACCCTTCTGACACCCTGATCCGTGGCACCGGATCAGTCACACCTGAACCCTTGTATCAAAGACGCCTCAGTGGCCAAAACCGGTTTGGCTCAGTGGATCGAGCGTCGGCCTGTGGACTGAAAGGTCCCAGGTTCGATTCCAGTCAAGGGCATGTACTTTGGTTGTGGGCACATCCCCAGTAAGGGGTGTGCAGAAGGCAGCTGATTAATGTTTCTCTCCCATGGATATTTCTATCTCTCTATTCTTCTCCCTTGCTCTCTGTAAAAAATCAATAAAATATATTTTTAAAAAAATGAGAGCTTTATTAAAAAAAAAAAAAAAAAAAAAAGACGCCTCAGTGCTGAGTAATGAGGTCTGCGAGCCAGCTCTTTCTGTGCAGCATAGGATCGGGTTTCTCATCGTAATGGCTGATGTGATTGCTCTTGTAGAAATGAGGCCTAAGAAACACAGAGAAGCCGAAACCGGTTTGGCTCAGTGGTAGAGCGTCCGTCTGCGGACTGAAAGGTCCCAGGTTTGATTCCGGTCAAAGGCATGTACCTTGGTTGCGGGCACATCCCCAGTAGGGGGTGTGCAGGAGGCAGCTGGTCGATGTTTCTCTCTCATCGACGTTTCTAGCTCTCTATCTCTCTCCCTTCCTCCTCTCTGTAAAATATTAATAAAATATATTAAAAAAAAAGAAAAAAAAGAAAAAAGAAAAAGAAACACAGAGAAGCCAAGTAACTTGCCCACGTTCTCACTGGCACCGGCTCTGAAATCCATGCCCTGCATTCTAAGCCAGGGTCTTTGTAACCTCTGTGACACCCATCGAGAGAATGGCTCTCCCATTCACCTGGTATTTATGGCACGCCTTTGGGATCCAGGCAATAGACTAGGTCAGGGATGGCCAGCCTTTTTCTAGAAAAGGCCAGACAGTACTGCAGGCTTTGTGGGCTGTATGGTCAGTTGTGCTGATTCAACTCTGTGGTTGTGCTGTGAAAGCAGATGCAGAAAAGGTGTGAATGAACGGGCATAGCCTGCATCCCAATAAAACTTTATTTACAAAAGCAGGCTGCGGGCCGGGTTTGGCCCCTGAGCTCTGCCTTTGCTCCAGGCACTGGGGTTACCCCAGCAAAACACAGAAACTCACAGAAATGCCTGCCATTGTGGAGCTCACATTCTAGCAAGGGGAAGCAACTGCGTCTCTTGGTCTGTTGATCATGTAAAACCTGGAGTTGCTGACACCTTAGAGGTGATCTGGTCCAGTTCCCTCCTCGCTGGGCAGCCCCCCTACACCTCTCCTGCTGGTGGGCCTTGTCTGTGTGGGTGGGCCCAGTGTCTGGGGAGCTCACCCTGCCACCCCCACCCCTTCCAGAGGCCCATCCCTGTTCTACAAGCCCCCTGATCAGCTTGACCCCTGCTTCTCTGGACTGCGGGCCCCACTGACTCAGTAGGTCTGGGCAGGACCCAAGATTTTTCATTTCTACAAGTTCCTAGGTTATGCTGGTGCTGCTGGCCCTTGGACCACACTTTGTGAACCAGAATTCTCTGGCAATGACCAAAGACTGTCACAACTCCTCTTACCCAACTGCTCAGACGCCTGCTGTCAGCATCACGTAGCCCTGGAGTCTTCTCCGGGCAAAGCCCGCTGGCCCTCTCCCCGCTCCCGTGAATAAGTGACGAGTCCTCCCCGCCACTCCGGCTGCATCCTCGCCACGGTGGTCGCTGCCGTTAACCACGGACAATGGGAGTGAGTGGCACCATTTCTTGAGGCCGAGGGGAGAGACCCGGTCCCGTGCTGAGCCCCGGAAGAGGACAAGGGCGGCAGCCTTGCCTCGCTGTGTGACCTTGAGCAGGTCAATTCCCTTTCCTGGGTCTCAGTTTTCTCGGTCTGCATCACAGAAGCTGACGGAGGTCCTCCGAGCAGTGGACATTCCTACCGCTTCGCTTCTGGGAACATCCTGGGGTCACTGACCCTGACTGTTCTTTTCTCCCAGCCGCGGCGAGAGCTGCCCCTCCCGCCTCCTCCCTGTTCGATCCCATTGCTTTCCTATCAAGGCTTCCTTTGCAATCACGGAGTCTGACGTGTTAGCCGTGACTCCCTTGGGCTTATGCAAGTTAAACTCCTTTCCTTGGCTCCGCATCTGGGGACCTCAGAGCAGCAGCTGAGAAGCCCACACAGCCATGCCAGCCTCGTCCCCTTTATCCCCGCCAGCTGGCCCGCAACAGGCAGCTACCTCTATGGGCGTCCAGCGCTTCTGCAGGGACCGGGAGGCCCCAGGGCCGCCTGAGGGAGCTCAGACTCTCCTCGTGTCCTGGGACCCAGGGTTCAGCCCCAGAGCGAGAGCTTCCTGGTTCCGAGCACCTGGCCTTTCCTCCAAGTGACACTGTCATCTGTCCCGCTGTCGCTTCAGGCAGCTCGGCAGCCCTTGAGTTTAAATAACAACCACAGCCGAAACCGGTTTGGCTCAGTGGATAGAGCGTCGGCCTGCGGACTGAAAGGTCCCAGGTTCGATTCCTGTCAAGGACATGTACCTTGGTTACGGGCACATCCCCAGTAGGAGGTGTGCAGGAGGCAGCTGATCGATGTCTCTCTCTCATCAATGTTTCTAACTTTCTTTCCCTTTTCCTTCCTCTCTGTAAAAAAATTAAAAAAAAAAATATATATATATATATATAAATAATAAATAACAACCACAAAACAAACAACATGGAAGGTTCTCAGTAAGGTTTCTTGAGCCCAGTAGGATGCAATGTCTAAACTCCGGGCAACACGGCCAAGTGGGTCCATTTTCCTTTCTGTGAGAAGCTGCCCATGAGGTAGGAATCTGGGGTGAGGGGCTGGGGGAGCAGGCCTGCTAGATGGTTCAGCGGGCAGCCATCGCCATGAGGTGGGGGAGCAGGAATCAGGTAAACAGCGGAATTAGGGCTGCGGGGGGGTGGGGGGGAGGGAGGGGAAGATCTAGGTGGGATGGAAATAAACCTGGAGATGGGAGAGGAAACACTGCTTAGACCAGCAGCAGACTTGTTACGGCAGTTTGTGTGACAACTGTTCATGGTTCTAAGCTACCTGTAATTATTTCCTTAAAAGCCAGTAAATCTTAGTCAAGTCCTTGGGTCCTGGACTCCGACCAGCATGGGTGTTTACCCTGGCCCTGCCGTCCGCTCTCGGGGTGCCCTGGGCCAGGTTTCTGCCTCCCAAAGCCTCCATTTCCTCCCACAGAAATGGGGCTAACACCCACCTCCCCAGAACTGAGGGCTGAGAGCTGTAACCTGCAGAACAGCATCCAACATATTCCTGCGAATATTATTTACTGTGGTGGCTCCAAGATACTGACCCACGGCTTAACACGTGACCGTATAACAAGCCTTCCCACAAATGCCACGTGATTAGACAGCGTGGGTGCGGTGGTCCTGTTGTCACTACTAACAAAATCCCTGGCGAGAGATGCAAGATTGTTTGCTGAAGTTCCTCCACTCAGCAAGTCTTTTTTCTTCTCTGGGTAACCTCTGGTGCTCTCATTTCTTATTTTATTTAAATATGTTTTTATTGATTTCAGAGGGGAGGAAGAAGAGGAAGAGAGAGAGAGAAACATCAATGAGAGAGAATCCTTGATCAGTTGCCTCCTGCACACCCCACCTTGGGGATGGAGCCCCCCACCTGGGTATGTGCCCTGACTAGGAATTGAACCGTTACCTCTTGATGCATAAGTCAATGCTCAACTGCTGAGCCATGCCAGCCGGGATCTTGTGCTTTCAGAAGTGCAGTCTAAGACAACATGTGAAATTTAGCATCCGGGACATTCTCCTGTCCCTGCAGAAGGAATCTCAGATGCGGTGTACCCAGTTACCCCCAGGGCCAGCGGTTAACTGTCACGCAGAGGGTTACAACGGAGCGGGGATCATGTACCACTGAAGCCTCTGGGCACGTGTTTTCACGGTTGCATTACACTCCTCACACTCGGCCTCCCTTGAGCTCTTGGGTTAAGGTATTGGAATCATTCAGGCTGTTGGTGCCAAAGCCACGGTGACCTTCATGCTGTAGAGGTCAGGGTCAGAACAAAGATGGGAGGGAGCTGGGGACGGATGGCAAGTAGCTCAAGAAAGTGGAAAGGCAGGTCTGCAGGTACCTTACAAACGAAGGAAACCAGTCCCCTGTCATGCGTTGCCAATGTCTTTTCTGGGTAAGCTTTTTGTCTCTCGAGGGGAGGGCATTTTTTGCAGTGCTTCTCGGAGGAAATCATGTTCCGGCAGAGTCTTGAAGGATGAGAAACAATAACCCTTAGTGACTCTTGTCTGGTGCTTCTTAAGCACTGACCACGTGATCCCTATGAACCCATTCATTCGACAACAATCCCAGGAGGCGGAGCGGTTAGCACCTCCCTGTCAGAGGAGGAAACAGCCGTGCCATCACGTGCTCAGGGGCACAGACGGGGATTTGAACCACAAAGAGCTGTCTGCCAGGTGACCTGGGAGGGTTCGCAAAGGCATGGAGGTGTGGGATGACGCAAAGCACCGGGGAATTGCAAGAAGATCTGTTTGGCATAAACACAGACTGGTTCATGGGAAGGGAGACACGTGCAGAGGCATGGGAAAAGGGTTGCGCGCCGGGCCAACGGTGGCTAGTCTGTCTCCCTCACCGGGGCCTCATTTCCTAGAACCCAGGTGCACGTCTAAGCCCCAGATTATTTAGCTCCGTGTGGGACACGTCCAGGCAGAGGGGAGCGCACGGACATGCCTGTCACTGAGCCCGTGTGAGGCCTGTGATGCAAATGAATTCACAGGCCTTAGCTCGTGCCTCGCTGAGCCTCTGTGGGTTCATTCACTTAACTCCTGGGAGGCCCGGCCTCGATGGCCCAGCCTGCGTATTCCGTGTAGATGAGCTCTCTGCTCTGTGGCCACAGGCAGCACATCCTCCTCCAGGCCCATGATCACACAGCACGCTCCAGGGCTTGTTCCTGCTCTCAGCGGACTCAGAGGAGAAACAACCAGCTAAGTCTGTCCAGAGGTCACATAATCCCTCAAAAATATCCTAATATAAGAGAAACATGCAAATTGACCGTATCTCCGCTACACCCACAAACCATGCCCACCAACCAATCAGGAGCGAATACGCAAATTAACCCAACCTAGATGGTAGTTAATTTGAATATCCAGGCACAGGGCGAAGACTGAAGACAGTGTAGAAGAAAGCAAAAGTGAGCAAAGCTGCGGAGAAGCAAGCAAGTGGGTGGCAGAGAAGGGAGGGAAGCAGGTGGGGTGATGGAGATCCACAGGAAGCCTTATTCTTGCAAGAATCTTCCTGCAACGGGCCTCTAGTATATATATGAATTAGGCGTATCTGACCTCCTCTCATAAACCCACTTGTGCGCTTCCTAAGGGAGGGGGTACTAAGACCTGTGTGAGGGACAAAGATTTTAGAATAACCAAATATGCATTTAGTTCCTGCCTGGCTGGTGTGACTCAGTAGTTGAGTGTTGACCCATGAACCAAGAGGTCATGGTTTAATTCCTGGTCAAGGCACATGCCCGGGTTGGGGGCTCAATCCTCAGTGAGGGTTGTGCAAAAGCAGCCATTCAATGATTCTCTCTCATCATTGATGTTCCCCCCTCCCCCCTCTCTCTCCCTCTCCCTTTCTCTCTCTGAAATCAATAAAAGCATATTTTCTAAAAATGCATTTAGTCCCTTTCTAACAACATTCTGCTCCCCTCCAACTCAGTAGCGCCTGGTAGCCTTCCCAGAAGGCTTCTACTGTTGAGGCAGGAATGTAGGAATTGGCGTTCTCAGTGGAATGGTGAGCGAGAAGGATTCCTGGATAAGGAGTCTCGCATGGCAATATTGTCCAGTCCCCAGGATGGCATAACGCCGCCATGCCCCCTCTCCCGGGCCTGTGGCAGACATTACCAATCAATCACATACTCTTGCTACTAAACCTGAATATAGCCTCGGACTCCTTCTCACAATGGTGCTCCAGTTCATCGAACTGGGCTCTTGAAATGAGGTGCATTTGTCATCCCCAACCCAATGGGTGAAGGCCGCCGTTCTGAGGTCTCTCAGCCCGCTCTCTCAGCCTCCGTGCTCACCATCAGAACATCCCCAGAGTGTGGAGGAAGGCAGGCGGGGAGAGCGAGCCTGGAAAGCTCTTGAAAACCGCAAGTCCGGTTCTGACGTCAAAGCTGAGAAGTCACTAAGAATCTCCGACGGCTTCCCATCTCCTCCCCTGGACAATGAGAGAGACGAGCAGGCGGGGCCGTGGCCGAGGCCCTCCCAGCTCATTGAGAGGGCCGGCTGTCCCTCCCACTCCTCATGCAGTCCTGCACGGGCTGTTCCCCACGTGCTGCTGTGGGCCGGGACGACTGTTCTGGGCTCTGTGACAGAGGCTTACATTCTAGGCCAGTGGTCAGCAAACTCATTAGTCCGCAGAGCCAGATATCAACAGGACAATGATTGACATTTCTTTTGAGAGCCACATTTTTTTTAAAACTTAAACTACAATATATAGGGAGGTACCTTGTTATTAACTTAATTAGGGTACTTCTGAGCTGGCCTTTGCTAAAAACCCAAGGGGCCAAAGAGCCGCCTGTGGCTTGTGAGCCGCAGTTTGCTGACCACGGGTCTTCAGGGAGCCGGACAGCAAGCGGATCCCACAACACCAGCAGGAGGCAGTGCCTGGGGGGGAAATAACTGGGTGACCAGGAGGGGGTGTCCGGGCGGCCTCTGGGGCTTCTGGTTCTGAGATGAGAAAGGAACTGGGTGCCAGGTCGAGAGAGAGAGAGAGAGAGAGAGAGAGAGAGAGAGGGAGAGAGAGAAACAGCCCTAGAAATTCCCAGCGATGGCTGGGACACGGCACTGAAGGAACTGGGTGGCATTTAACAGGATTAGGGTAAGGCCCGGTTATAATGGAGCCGGACTGGCAGCTTCTTAGAGAAAGAAGACCTCAGCATGGAAGAGGATCCGAGGGAAACCTGAGTCGTCAGTGGACTATGGCTCCTCGAGACCTCGCTGTGATCTGAGGGTGTGCTGGCAGGGGAGGAGGGGCGAGGGGTCTCATGGGAGTTCACCCTGGTTGGCACCCATGGGGAGCAGGCTGCGTTCTAAGCATATTTCCAGTGGACACTGAGCACACCGGGGAAAGAGAGGGGCATGTAGTGAAATTTCTGCAAACGGGGTCACATTACAGACCAAAGACGGTGCTGTGGATGCTCGCCTGAGAAGACGGAAGCCTTGGGGTATGCAATCGCTGTCTACAGTTATTTAAGGAGTTTATCCAGGTCTCCATCTCTTTAGGACAGGAATCTACAGGAAGTCGGGGGGGTGGGGGGGAGGGAGAGAAGGAGGGGAGTGACAATTTCCTCTGGGCAATTCCAGTCAAAACAACAGCCCACATGTGACTGTAACTACATGAAAGACCCCCAAGTGCAGACCACCCGTCTGAGCCCAGACACCCCACAGAACCACGAGAGGTAATAAACCGTTGTTACAGGAAGCGGCAGTAGGTGACTGAAACGCATACTAAGTAATGGATCCCCCTCTTCCCCCCCACCCCCTGCCCCCCCCAAAAAAACCCCAGCGAACACCAGAAAACCTCCCGCCCGGGGCCAGCTCCCACTTGGTGTCTCGCTCCTCAGCGGCTCCAGCTGAGGTTCAAGGACTCTCCCAATGCCAGCTTCACACCCCTTTGTTCTCCTTCTCCCTCACGGAGGGTTAGGAGGACTGCCCTTTTTAAAGGTCAAAGCATCGTCTTTATCCTTTTTCACCGCCCTCTCCTTCACCCGGGCTGCGTGTGCACACGCTCAGTATGGTGGAGCAAGGTCAGGGCCGCTCCCACCTGACTCCGGGGGAGAAGGCAGCCAGGGGAGATCTTTTGTGCCTTGGGGGTACTGTTCCCGTTAGACAGCACCTCTCAACAAAGCCGTAGGCGCCCCTGGAGAAAGGAGTCCCACCGCTAAGCCTCTAAGCGGGGACACTCGGGAGGAAGGCGGGCGGAGAGAATGGCACAGGCTAGTCACCAGAGTGTTTCTGCAAATGGGGAGAAAGGAAACGAACCGTCCACCCGCTGGGACTGGAGGCGTACGTGATGGCCCAGGCGAACAAGGGGATAGCTGAAGTTCGATGTAAAAAATAAAGGCCGATCAGCGGGTGGATCGGGAGAGATTACGGAGAGGGAAGGATATTCCTGCCGACTCGCGTACGTCGGGGCGGGCACCATTCCCACCGCGCGTCCTGGGGCGCCGCCCCCGCGGACGCCGCCCCCCGCCCGGGGCGCCAGCATGCGCACCGGCTGGCATCCCGCGGGCTGCGTAAGCCTGACGCCATTCTGGCTGTGACACGTGTTTAAGCATAGACAGACGTGTAGGCATACACAGCCCTTGCTCCCCTGGGAGAGAAACTTCGAAAAGCAGTGCCTTTGGAAGAGGAATAGGGAAGGGGGTGGGGACTGTGCCGTTCTGCACGTATATTTCGTGTAAACAAGTACTTAAAAAAAAAAAAAATATATATATATATATATATATATATATATATATATATATATATATATATATATATATATATATATATTACAGAGGTGAAGGGAGAGAGATAGAGAGTTAGAAACATCAATGAGAGAAACATCCATCAGCTGCCTTCTGCATGCCCCCTACTGGGGATGTGCCCGCAACCAAGATACATGCCCTTGACGGGAATTGAACCTGGGATCCTTTAGTCCGAAGGCCGAAGCTCTATCCACTGAGCCAAACCGGTTAGGGCTAAACAAGTACTTTTATCTGTTAATCATCTATAGATCTCTAGGGACAAGAGAAAGGAATTATTTTATTCTTTAAACAGCTCTCTTCTTATGTTTCAAACCCTGATGTGTGGCTTTTCTCTTTCTTTCTTTCTTTCTTCCTTTCTTTCTTTCTTTCTTTCT
Source organism: Pipistrellus kuhlii (assembly GCF_014108245.1). Lineage (NCBI taxonomy): Eukaryota > Metazoa > Chordata > Mammalia > Chiroptera > Vespertilionidae > Pipistrellus > Pipistrellus kuhlii. The sequence continues at coordinate 10,810,365 of NW_023425523.1, forward strand.
TTCTTTCTTTCTTTCTTTCTTTCTTTCTTTCTTTCTTTCTTTCTTTCTTTCAAAATGTATTTTATTGATTTTCCACAGGAAGGGAGAGAGATAGAGAGCTAGAAACATTGATGAGAGAAAAACATCGACCAGCTGCCTCTTGCACACCCCCTATCGAACCAACGTACATATCTCTGACCGGAATCGAACCTGGGACCTTTCAGTCTGCAGACTGACGCTCTACCACTGAGCCAAACCAGTTTCGGCTCTTTTTTTGTTTTTTTGTTTTTTGTTTTTGTTGTTGTTTTTGTTTTAAAGAAGCCTCTAAGCTTCACCATGCACCAAGCACCAAACCTGACGGCTATCCAAGCTACCCATTTTTCTCACGCAAAGCAGACTCCTCCTGTTGCAACATCCCCTCCTGTGACAGGCTTGCTTCTACTTGTACGAGGAGCCCCGTGCAGTCTGCAGCAGGTGGGCCCAGGTGGCAGGTGGGTGATGGCTCCAGCTGCGACCTGCTGCTGCCTCTCCCCCCGCCTTCCCCCATGGTCTCCGCAGGTGGCCTGAGCCCTCGGCCACCGGCCTCCAGGGGGCTGTTTTGCACATGCCAACCCCAGGGCTTGCTTGGAGGGAGAGGGAGATGAGTCAGCAGGGCTGCCCGAGATGCGAGGCTGGCCGGGCGCCCGCACGGGGCCCTGCCTGGCTTGCACGGCCCCACTCCAGCAATGACTGGCAAGATGAGGTCAGAGCCATCGCTGGGGTTCTGGAAATGAGCTCATCTCCTTTGGCTGCCCCGAGGAGACAGAAGCCCGGCCCCGGGGGAATTGCCCAGAGGAGGGGCTGCCTCTCCACGGGCACCTTGGGGAGCCCCGGGTCTCCCGGCAGGCACTGTCTCCCAGCCAAGGTGCTCCTGGTGTGGCTGGCGACCTCAGGGACAAGGACATGTGCCTATTTCTCAGCCACACCCTGATCCGTTTCCTCTGCCTCTTTCACAGCCATCAAAGCCCAGTGACTGGAAGAATCAAACAACAATTCAGATAAATCAGGGAGATGGAAGGCTTGCTCGCTGCCAGCCCCGACCCACTGTCCCTTCTCAGCATCTTCTCCTCCTCGTGGTCAGGCGGAAGGACCTCATCTCTCAAACGTGTGTCTGCTCAGGCCCCTCGGCATCTGTCAAATGACAACAAAGAACAATGTCATGCCCTAACCGGTGTGGCTCAGCGGATAGAGCGTTGGCCTGCGGACTGCAGGGTCCGAGGTTCGATTCCGGTCAAGGGCATGTACCTTGGTTGCAGGCACGTACCCAGTGTGTGTGTGTGGGAGGCAGCTGATCGATGTTTCTCTCTCATCAATGTTTCTGACTATCTTTCTCCCTTCCCCTCTGTAAAAAATCAATAAAAATATATTAAAAAAAAAAAAAGAACAATGTTGTTCAATAGACGTCCTTTGCCCAGAGCTGCCCCCGCCTGGGACCGTCCGCCCCGAAGGAGATAGTCCCCTTGCCAAGAGACAGAGGCTGGTGTTGCTGGCTTTGCAATCGGGAAGACAATTAGCGTCGGGCACTCCGCTATGGGCGTGCTAAGAATTTTGATTTTATAAATCCCTCCCAACCCTCCCAAGTGGGGACATTCCTGCCCTTTTCTTTCTGTAGAAGCGGGAGCTGGAGTTCGGAGGCGGTCAGTGGTTTTCCAGAGCGACAGGGAGCACACACAGCCCCTAAGAGTGTCTCCTGCAAACCCCACCGCCTCTTTGCGGGCCAAGGAGGTGCTATTGCGGACAAAAGAATTAACCAGCCCTGGCCGGTTTTTCTCCGTGGCGAGAGCACCGTCCCTCAGGTGGAAGGGTCACAGGTTCAATTAGCAGTGAAGGGCACATACCTCAGAGGCAGGCTCCATCCCCGGCCCCAGTCTGGGCAAGTACGGGAGGCAGACAATGAATGTATTGTTTCTCTCACATGGATATTTCTCACACTCTCCCCCCACCCTCCCTCCCTTCTGCTCTCTCTAAAATTAATGGAAAAATATCCTCAGGTGAGGATTAAGAAGAAAAAAAAAAAGAAAAAAAAAAAAGATGTAACCAGCTTCTGAGTCAGTGAGTTAGCGGGTTGAGTGTTCAGACAGACCAACTCGCCACGTCCGAAGGAGTGAGGCCGAGCCTCCCGGTTCACTCACAATAGGGGCTTTGTGCCAACACGGCGAGGAGATGGCGAGTCTCTACCTGCAGCAAACAGCACCCCTACCCGATCTCACTTCCCGGGGAAGCCTGCAGATAGGACTGAAAGAAACACCGGAGGAAGTGGCCGAGCCCCCCTCCCGTCCCCTCCACCCCCAAGCTCCCAGATCCAGGGCCTTTACGCCAAAGGCGCTTAAGCTGGCAGACCGAACTGGCAGACCATGTCCTGGGGCCGTGTGTGCCCTGGTCCCAGAGCCTTCCCCTCCTCATGCCAATGTGGCTGAAGGGCTGCCCTGCCCGGGGGCTCCTGTCACCCCGTAACACCTTCCTTCGGCCCCAGCCTGTGCCATTTAGAAGAGCACTTTGCGGCCCTGGCTTTTGGCCCCAGGGTCCCATGACGAGGCCAGAATGGAGCCTCCTGGGCCCCGGCTGGGCCAAAAGCCTTTTCAGAGTCAATTTTCTAATAGCGTCGGCGCTCAATTATTCATGGACTAATGGTCCGTGTTCACGTCCTCTTTCTTCTCCCCACTCCCCTCCTCGCCCTTTGCCAGCTGCCTTTGGCTCTCCTTGTGAGCACACTCGCCCCAGCAGGGAAGGCGGGGGACCCAGGGCCGGCTAGCGGTGGGGCCTGAGCACCACAGTGGAGAAGTAGCTTGGGCAGAAGGTCCCGCATCCCTGTTCATCTCCTTCCCGTTTACCACGGGCAACACACAGCTGCCTGGACATCTCTGAGCTCCTCTGCCACGTCCGGCCAGGCCTCTGCTCGCAGCCTCTGCTACCCGCCTGCTCTCATGCAACTCATGACAGTCTCTTTTAGGGAGATGACTAGACCGACAGGGGAGACAGACTTCTCCAGGAGGCAGGCAGAGCCCAGACAGTGCCTCACCTCAAGCCCCTCCCCTCCCCCACATACACACACACACACACACACACACACACACACACCCCTCCTAGGGCACTTGCCCTTGTGCACAAATGGCAGCTGTCGGGGAGGGACCCACTGCTCTCTGCCTGAGCCTTGGGATCTGAGCTCCCCTTGTCACCAGAGCCCGTGGAATAAGTGACTTAAGGTTTCAGGTGTGCCCATTAACACTCCCCTCCCTGCAGCGCTGCGGCTGGTATGGATATAGGAGCCTGGCAGGCTGGTGGAGGATGGGGGAGGGGACCCAGCCTTTCTCAGAGGCAGGATGGGGATGAGCTCTCTCATCCCTCCTTCTTTAATGTGAAGATCCCACCTCCACTCACTCCCTCTCTTTAGGCCCTTCATCACTCCCCGAAGCCCGCAAGGTCTCCCAGACCCTCCCCTGACCTAACTCTCCCATCTCCGTTCTCCTCATGCCTCATGCTCCTGACACCTCCTGTCCACTGCCTTTGGCATTTCTGGTGCACGGTGGTTCCTCCACCCCCATGGCCTTTCTCTCCCTCCTTCGTTGGAGAAAGGTCTCACTGTGGATTCCACAGTTGTCACCTCCTCTGAAAAGTCTTCTAGGAATGCCCTCGGTTGTGTACGTAGCATCTGCCATGGTGCTGTGTTTGACTAACCTGGCTCTTCCCCCTCCTTCCCGGGAGACCTCTGAGAAGAAGCCTCTTATCTCTCATTCCTACCATTCTGATGCCTGCCGCATAGCAGACGCTCAAGGAATGGGGTTGCATGGTAACAGGCACTATTATGTCCATATACGGAGTCATTTCAGCCTTACAACGGCCCTATGGAGTAGGTTATTGGGATGCTTATTGGTTCTAAGGTTCTCATTATTATAGTTATGGTGACCATCCCATCGATGAGAGAGGAGATGGAAGCACAGCTCGCTAAGGGCAGAGCCGGGAGCAGAGCTCGCAGGCAGCCACCCGGTCGACCTCCTCCTGCCAGCCGGAACCGTTGCCCTCCTCCACGCTCATGCCACGCTCATTCTTGCCTTCCCAGGAATGTTCCCGCTCTTTACGGCCTTTCAAAATTACAAGTCTCTCCAGACCTGGTCATGCTCTCTATGACACTTCCTTTGATCCTGAGCCCAGATAGTCCACTCCCGACCTCCCATCGCATGAACATCCTCATGGAACGCATTCTTGGATTTCTCGTCCACGGTGTCTTCGCCTCGATCTTTCCCACGTATAGGCTGTTGCCTGTGCTCCTCCAGGCAAGTGTCTGAGATGCCACTGGGGTAACGGCCAATCGCAACAATCGTTTATAAAGATGCGATGGCACTTCCAGGTGTTATGTATATATACAATAGTTCCGTTTCAATAAATACTTACCGAGCGCCTCCCCTTCTTTGTCAACATCTGTTACTGTCTTTTTTGTTTCTGTTATAGGTGTGAGGTGGCTCATAACCCTTTAAAAAATAATTTATTTTCCAATTGCACTTGACATACAATATTGTATTAGTTTCAGGTGTGCACTGCAGCAATGAGACACTTACACGACTTACAAAGCGATCATTCCAACATCATAGCTCTCTTCTAACTCTGGCCCGAGCGAGGGGCTCTGGCCAAGGACAAGCTTCAGAGACAGTTTTCCCAAACAGCACCCCGGGCTGTGGGCCGCGCATTGACAGAGGAGCACAGGCCCCATTCACGGGCCCTCCATTCACTCCCTCATCAGAATTACCCAACCGTTAGTGCTTTCCTGGCAGGCGAGAAAACAGGCCCAGCAGTGAAGCAGCCCGCCCGAGGGCACACAGCCAGAAGCTGGTGTTGGAACTGGGCCCCGTACCACCGAGGTCAGGCAGGATTGCCGTGCAGGTGCCTGTCTACATCCACACCGTGCTCCCCGAGTCCAAAGTGAGGCCCCTCCCTCGCTGGTTCTATCACAGCAGCCACATGACCTGGGGATTCTGCCCCGCTGCTCCCCTCCCCCTCACCCCTTGCCCTGCACCTGCTCAGGGGCCTGCTGGGCTGAATGAATAGGAAACAACGCGGGCTGTATATATTATTTAGCCAAGTGCCTAGTGCACCTGTTGTGGTATCGGGTGCTGTTTATGATTGCAACAACACGTGTAGTCCCAAGCATTATCGGATTAACAAGTCTCCTTTGCTTCCCAAACTCAGGACGAATGGCGGCCAGTGTCAGCCAGTTGGGGGCCCTTTGGGGGCCTGCTTGCAGAAGGCCGTTAGGGACATCTGCCCTCGGCTGGCCTCTCCCCGGCCTTTGTGCAGGCGGCAGGCTTGTTGAACCCTCCCAGCAGTGGCGGGTAGGGTCATGTTCCGAGCAGAGGGAGAGGGGGAGGTAAGGCGGGGTGAGGCTGCCAGGGATCCCAGCCGGAGAGACCTGGTCCTGCCCGCCCCACGCCTGCAGAGTCAGCCGCCTGCTGTACTGGGAGTCTTTGTCCCAGACATGGGTCCTTAACTGCCCTGAGGGAGAACAGGTCAATCAAGTGCAACCCCAGCAGGAGCAGCAGGAGCCTCTTAAAGGTGAACTCTCAGCCGCGGGTCAGCGATGCTTGTCGGTCCCCATGCCTGTTAGGCTCTTGCTTATTTCAGAAGTGACTGTCATTGCCCCCAAAGTGAAAGACAGAGCCGCCTCAGGCCCAGAAATCCCACAGTTCCATGCAAGGCATTTATAGAAGAAAACAAAAAACACTCATTGGAAAAGATAGCTACACCCCCATATTCATCACAGCATTATCTATGATAGCCAAGATAAGGAAGCAACCTAGGTGCCCAGCGGTAGATGAATGAATCAAGATGTGCTATCTACTCAGCGATAAAAAAAACAGAAAAAGAAATCTTGTCATTTGTGAACCTAGAGGGCATTGCGCTAAGTGGGATAAGTCAGAGAAAGACAAACGCCATGTGATCTCACTTACAGGTGGAATCTAAAACAAAACAGGTGAATAAAGAAAACAAAATAGAAGCAGACCCACAGATTCAGAGCACACACTGATGGTTACCAAGGGGAGGGGCTTGAGAGATGGATGGGAAAAATAAAGTGAAATGCCAACTAATTTTATAAACACACAATGACTATGAGAGAGAGAAAGAGAGGGAGAGAGGGAGAGAGGGGGAGAGAATTGACCATTATATTGTGGCCTGGTCATGGAGGGGCCAGAGGTCAGCACAGTGAGAGCTGTGTCCTTTAAGAAGACTGGGAGAGGGACAGGGCGGCGGTGGTGGTGGGGGTGGTCTGACTGAGACCGCCTGGTGGAGGAGGGACCTTGAACAGCAGGGTCCACAGCTGACAGACATCACCCCCACGAGCTCACGGTGAGGTGGGGAAACGCAGACTTGGGTGGGGACGAGGAGGAGTTCGCTGTGAGCTTCTGTACAAGAGAAAGGCCAGAATGAAAAGTGTGAGGAAGGGATCGGCTGTCGTTTCAATTTGTCAATAAAATATATATCAAGCACTACTTTGCGCAGGGCTTCTGGGAATTTTTTCATTGAGACAGAAGTGACCTGTAACATTCTATAGGAATTTTAAAAGAGCGCGCCACCCTGGAAGATGGACACATTTAAAAAAATCATCTTTATGTTGAGCTATCCGTGTGCGATGTCTGCCCTCTAGGTCCATCTAGGTGGTCCCAAATGGCAAGGTTCTGTGCCCTTTTTATGGCTGGTAATATCCATCGCTCATATGCACCACGTCCTCTTTCTCCAAACTCGCATGCACGTGTGGTGGAAAGCTCAGACTCTTCTTGCCTAGAGGGCGTGGGCTCAGGTCCAGCTCCACCCTTACAGTGCGGGCGGATGCACATGGCTTCCCCTGTGTGTCTCCGTGTTCAGCCTGGACCCTGGTCCTGGTTATAGAGCGCAGCTCACACTCGGAGTGCTCACTCCTGGGCCCGGAACACTCACGCAGCAAAGGCGGTGGATGTGAATGACCTTTCAGACCAGAACCAACGAAAAAGCGGTGGTTCCCACTGTGTGCGAGGCAGTGGGCCAAGCGATAGGCGTGACTTCATGATGTTTAATCCTATGACCCTTCCCTACAGGTGACACACGAGGGGAGGGGGGGACTCAGCATCCCTGGGGAGGGCTGGCCCGGCCACCTGCCCAGAGCCAGGGGGGCTGCTGGGTAAAGAGGCCTCACACACATCCCTCTGAGCGGGCGTCCAGGCCACACGAGCTTGAGGAAGTGCAGCAACACCCATAGGGCAGGCTCCATCCCTCCTGGCTGGTTAAACCGAACGGAACGGGGTTGTTCTCTGGGGCCCATGGCTTCCTCCGTCTCATGAGCAGAACTGCACCCGGGTTCTCAAGTCTCCCCAGACTCGCTTATTTTTGCCTCTGCGCATGGCCAGGGCCCCGGGAGGCCTATGGGAGGCACAGCCACCAGGGATCAGTGTGGAGAGGCGGGAGGCCGAGGCAGGGATGAGAAGGAAACAGACCTGCGTTTCGCTTTCATGCTGTCCCCACAGGCGTGGGTGGCTTTCCATTCAGTTCCCGTTTTAGACTTGATGACTCCACAGTGTCTTGGAAGGAGCTCGGGGGCCAGCGGGGGCAGCCAGTGCTGGGCGGATGTGGGGGTAGGGGAGAAAGGCAGGTAACCTGCCCAGCCTTCCACAGCTAGCTGGTGGCAAAGTCCAGAATGAAACCAGCATGCCGGGCCCCAGCGCAGTTATTTCTGTCTCCTCATGTGGCTCCAAATTGCTCATTTTCCAGATCCTTCCTGGAAGACTTTGGCCCGGCCCCGGAGCTGCGGGCCCTTTGGGCAGCAGCCAGCACTTCGGGGAGCAGCTGGAGGAGGTGCACCTGGGAGGTGGGGGAGGGGCCCCCTGCAAGGCCTTTGCATCCACTTCAAATGGGACCAAGGGGAACCAGATCAGGGACACGGGGAGCGCGCCTCGCCTCGGTGCTGCTGCCTGAACCCCTCGCCTCAGTGCTGCTGCCTGAACCGGCCCTGAATGCTAACCAGGGAGCTTCAATGCAGCTAAAAATAACTGGCTAATCACCCCCAGGAAGAATTAACAAGGACTCGGAAGAAAGGAAAATGTCTTAATTCTTCATCTCCCCGCAGCTGGGCTCCAGCTGGGGCCGGTCTCCGCCTGGCTGCCACGGGGCAGGTAATTGGCAGGCCCAGAGCCCCAGCGCTTGGGGTGCTGGCGGGGGCCGAGAGACTGGGCCCCACGGGGCGTGTGGCGGGCCCTCCTTCTGGGCGCTCAGGCAGGGGCTTTCCAGGCCCAGGAGGAGGGACAACACCCCAGAGAGTGAGCAGACAGCCCGGAGGCAGCCGTTCCCTCCAGCTCTCGGAATCCATCTCAGCGCCCCAGCCCCGCCTCCAGCCTGATTCCCACTTCCAAGGGGAAAACTGTCCCAAACGAAGCAGCGGACAGACTGTATTTTTGCATCTTTGTGGTTTAAACGACACATATCATCAGGGTGGATTGTTTAGAATGAGAACTTAAAGTCCGGCCTTGACCTTCTCCCCTCGCACTGACCTTCTCCCCTCCCACTGTTTGTGCTCATCCCCTCGGAATGGTTGACTCTGTTTCTTGCTCATCTGTCGGTTGGCCCCATAAAACACTACTCTGGCTAGACCCAATGCAGAGAGAACCCTTATCATCTGCTTCTTAAACATGCAAGGTCTCCCTTCCCCACAACCCCCGCACCCCCGACCCCCTTTCCTCTTGCAACTGATGGTCACACACCTGGCACCTCAGACTGCTCTGCTACAACTGCCCTTTGGTACAAGAGCATGCCCTTGATTCTGTTTTGACTTTGTCAAATGACCTTGTATCTTTCTCACTGTGGCAACTGGCTACGACAAGAAAGGATGGAGTACTGCCATGTGAGATAACATGTTGGGTCTTGAGGGTAAGTTATCATGCGAAGTGAAGTAAGTGAGACTTAAAAGGACAAGAACCATATGATTTCACTCATATGTGAACAGAAAGCAACAAACAAACAAACAAGACAAAACAAACAAATGCCTAGACATTCCCAGAGGGGAAGTGGGTGGGAGAGGATGAAGAGGGTAAAGGGTGTCAAGTGGAAGGTGATGGGTGAAGACTAGACTGGATGGTGAGCACACAGTGCAATAGACAGAGGAGGGATTGCAGAGTTGTTCACTTGAAACTCACATAAGGTTATTAACCAATGTCACCCCAATACATTTAATTCAAAATCTTGAAATGACTAAATAAATAAAAACAACCGGCTACTGATGTAAGATTCTTTTCTCCAACTATGGAACTCCACTCTGGACCAGTACTCTCTGATATCTTCCTGGTTTATTTTCTTGCGAGATAATAAACTTTGACGCGTGCTCAACATCAATTTGTCTAAGACATTTAGTGCCTTGACATCACCCTGCCTTCCAGGCACACCCAGCTGCTCCCAGGCCTTTTCTCCTCCAGGCATTTGCAAGTCTCTAGCTCCCAGCCCCATGCCCAATCCTTCCTTTATGTTTTCAATCTACTTTCCACAGTCAGCTCAAGGCTCTCTCTTTCTAAGAAGCCTTTCTTTTTTGAATATACATATCTATATATTTCAGAGAGGAAGGTGAAGAAAGAGAAAGAGAGAGAGAGAGAAGCATCAATGATGAGAATCATTGATCAGCTGCTTCCTGCATGCCCCCTGACTGGGGATTGAGCTTACAACCTGGGCATGTGCCCTTGACTGGAATCAAACCTCGGACCCTTTGCTCCACACACCAACACACTATCCATTAAGCCAACCCAGTTAGGGCCTGTCCCCACCCTTCCATTCCTTTGTACACACCATTTTAGGGTCTCCAATCACCTTGATGACATCTATCATTCAACACCATAAGAAAAACTATAACTTAGCTGCTAAATACGTGAGACATATTTTTAGCTAACGTCCATTTACACGCCAACTATGTACCAGGTACCATCCAGAGAGCCTGACTCCAATGATCTCATCCCCTTTTCCCACCAGCCCTGTGCCAGGCACTCCTGTTGCCCACTGAGCAACCAGGTCCTCACCTCAAGGCCAGCGGAGCCCTGATTTCATTTGTGTGTCTACTGCTCTTCCTGGTAATTCAGGGAAAGCTTTATTCCAATTGGTTTAATCCAATCACTGCGATCCCATTTCTCTCAGAGTGATTGTTTTCAGCCAGGACCTGTAATAATATTTTGGCCAGTGAAGAGAAGTCTAATCTGTAGGAAGGGAAAGGGACAGTGCTTCTCAAAAACTTCTGGATGACAGACATCTTAATGATCATATATATATATATATATGATCGTATTCCATTCAGGAGGGGAACCAGCCCGAGAACCAAGAGGCATAAAGAAACTGTCAGAACTGAGAAATGGAAAGTGTTGAGTTTTTGACGATGGCACTGATTCCCGAGGCAACCAGCCCAGAAGTATCAGGGCTTCTTTTCCTGTGAGGAGACTTACTCTCCTTATGGTTCAAATGGAACTACTTGTAGCCAAAAGCATCTTCATCGTGGAAAAATCCAGGAGGATGGCCTAGTATTGTTTCCATTTTACAAGGGAGATAATTGAAGCTCAAAGAGCTTGAGTAATTTACCCAAGATGGACTGCTAGTCACCCAGAGGCTAGGACTTTTAGACCCCACACAAAGCTCATGCTCTGAGGAAAGAGCCCAATCTTCTTCTTAAAAAACAAACAGACATACAGACAGACCATTGTTTCTAGCACGTCTGGAGCAAAACAGGGGCTCAATCAATAGTTTTCAATATGAATACTTGTGTGATCTGAATTGTTATGGACAGTCTTCCCTGAGCATCACTCAACATGCTGATGTTCAAATCTCCACAAAAGGGGCAGGAGAGTATATTTCACTGGGTCCTCCTATACTACCAGGAAAGGATATGAAAACAATCCCTCAGAGCTCGGCTCCCTCACATAAGTGCCATGTCGGGGGATTCCTCGTTAGTCCTTTTTATGCATACTAACCAGGTCTGGGATGGGGCTTGAGGCCCTGCATCCGAACCAGCTACCAGGTGGTGCTGATGCTGCTGGTCCGTGGACCACACTTTGAGGAAGAAGGGAGTCAGTGATTGAAAGGACAGAGCAAAGAGAATGGGAAGGAACTAACATATTAAAGAATTAAACTCCAGCAAGCATGTCTATCTACTTTAGCCCAGTGGTTGGCAAACTCATTAGTCAACAGAGGCAAATATCAACAGTACAATGATTGAAATTTCTTTTGAGAGCCAAATTTTTTAAACTTAAACTTCTTCTAAAGCCACTTCTTCAACACAGACTCGCCCAGGCCTTGGCATTTTGTGGAAGAGCCACACTCAAGGGGCCAAAGAGCTGCATGCGGCTCAAGACCCCCAGTTTGCTGACCACGACTTTAGCCCATCAAATCCTCGAGAGAACCTTGCGTAGAAATGGTTCCACGTGTTTGTGAGAGCGTGCTGCACCTTGTCCCCACGCTCCTGCTCCTCTCACGGTGCCTTTCGGGGACTGTCCTCTCTGCCCAGGAGGTGTCTCTCCTTCTCCTGCTGACCGCTGTGGCCTCACGTCACCCCTCTGTAAGCCCCGCTCCACCTCCTCAGTGACCCTCTGAGAGTGTAACGTGCCTCAGCCACGGGCCACATTTCACTCCGACGTGTGCCATCATTGCCCTGGCACCTGCTGACCATCCCATCCCCCGCCTGCGAGCCACTGGGCATAGGGACTGCCGCCTCTCCCGCCACCTTTGCACAGCCCTGGCCTGGTGCACCGGAGCTGTTCAGACTGTATTTGCTGACTTAATGGGCAAACTGTACCCCTGTTTGTAATGGCGGAAGGTTGGAGACAGTCTACTGGGAGCAAGTGAGATAAGGGATGGTCCACCGTGCTGTGTAACATCACGCAGGTCTTTCAAACAAGGGAGAGCTGTGGTTACTGATGTGGAGAGATGGTTGTAAAAAACTTTGAGTAAAAAACACAATGAAAAGCAAATTCTTAGGCTGAGCCATTGTTCTAAAATCCAAACAATTTACATAAAATGTTAACATTGTGGGCAGGGGCGACCACACTGCTAACACTGCCCCGCGCTGGCAGGGGCTGGGTGAGGACCTGTGACGTTCTGCAGTACCTTATGCCGTTTCTCATTGTTTGGATGTTTATGCATTACCTTGTGAGTCAGCACGAGTTTAAAGAGCACAAGGAAGACAAGGAGCCACCCGGGAAGGAAGGCAGCTTCCTGGACACCCACCCCGATCCGCCTCTTCAGCACCCCTGAGTGCTGACCTGACGGACCCACCTGGCTGTGGACTTGTGCCCCTGCACACTCACTGGCACTCGGCCCGCCCACGTGTCCCTCTGTCCTCCCACCTGTAACCTGCCCTCTGACCTGTGTCCCTGCCCTTTGATCTGTGTCCCTGCCCTCTGACCTGTGCCCCTGCCCTCTGACCTGTGCCCCTGACCTCTGTCTGTGTCCCTGCCCTCTGTCTGTGTCCTTGCCCTCTGACCTGTGCCCCTGCCCTCTGACCTGTGCCTGTCCTCTTGCCCATGCCCCTGTCCCATCACCTGTGTCCCTACCTCTCACCTGAGCCTGTCTCTGCTGACTTGTGCCCCTACCTTTTCATCAGCATCCTTCCCCCTCCCGTGTCCTTGATGTCCCACCTGCACTGTTGTCTCCTCACTTGTGACGATGCCATCCTCTTACCCCTCCCAGAGTGTGCGGCTTTTGTAAGTGTCGGGACGGCAGGGCTGCTGAGAACATTGACCTCAAGGAGACTGATGTCAGTGACTTTCCCTCCCCAGCTGTGCCGTGAGCCGTCGGAGGAAAGGAGCTGACATTAGAGTTAAAGGCCAGCAGGCATGTCTGCAGCCATTGAATCCTCAGAGACCCTCGAGCAGATATTTTTATCTTTGTTTCACACAACACCACGCTTGGCAAGCTGGTCACAGCCCCGCATCTCCTTCGGACCTGGAGCTCCCACGCTCCCGCCCCTCGCTCTCTGTGCTGGGCACTGGGAAGCCTGCACCCCCTCCCACCAGCCTCGCTCCCTGCAGCCAGGACTCAAGGGCTGGGTAAATGTTTGCATACGGAAAGCAGCTTGTCCTCCAGCCAGCCTGGCCACCAAACAGCCTCTGTGTTCATTTTCCACTAAAGCTCGTCTCCACAAAGCTTAGAGGGGGATTGGAAATCTGCCGTGTGACCTATTTCCATCCGGTGGGGTGGCATCCTTTATGAAATGCCAGAGCTGAGAGACTCCCGGATGAGGAAAAGGGAGACTCGGCAGCCTCGGTGAGGAGGCAGAGGGGGCCACTACGGGCACGGGGTTAGAGGTCACCCAGGAGGCTCAGAGGTCAGCTAGGAAAGCCTTTAAATGCACCTGAAAGCCTCAGAGGGAGGGTGTGTTGATCTGGTTCTGGGAGCAGAGGCTGCCTCTGCAGCACCATGCTTGCACCACAGCATCTCGTCATCAGCAAGCACCGGAGGTAGCTGCACGCTGAAGGCCGCCTCCAGCATCCATTCCTGTCAGCCCTGCCGGGCAAAGACTGGGTGGGACACAACTGCCTTTTAGCTGCCGCCACATCTCCTTCAGCAGCTCCCATCCCTGAGCACCGGGGCCCTGCCTCGCCCCCCTCTCCCTCCAGGGCCCCATCCGCTGCTCCTCTCTGTCTCCCCAGAATGACCTGCCCCAGGGGTGTGGGTCCAGCCCCTCCAATGCTAAGGGACGATGATCATTAATGCACTCGTTAGGGCAGCCCAGGAAGCTGACATCTCTCAGGATGGAAACCAGGCAGAGGAAGGCGGCTGGGCAGTGTCCCTGCGAGGGACGCTCTGTTGGCGGAAGGCCCCTACCCAGGAGACGTTCCCGCCTTCTGAAGGGAGGGTTCTCGCCTATGGCCCAATTCCCGGCCAGTATCTGAATCACAGATTTGAATCGAGTCAAAGAGGCATGCTTAGCTCATTCGGAATGACCCAATTCTGAGCAATGCAGAAAACATGTTGGCTCACATACCAGTATTTAAAAAAAAGAAAATCTGAAATGATGGACCACGATAAATAAATCAGAATCAGTGGAATGTCTGTCACTTGGCCTCAGAAGGTCAACCGCAAAAGGAAAAGGTAGGATCACAGTGCTCCGTGAGGGAGAAGAATGAGCGGTTTTGGTTTATTTTCGGCGCCATGTGAGTCACAGTCTGAGCAGACGTGAAAAAGACACGCTCGGGTTTGAGTCTCCAGATGCCCGGCCCAGCTCGAGGGCGTGAGCGTGCTTGGCGTGCTCCTCCCCAGCGGGACAGGGACTGGTTGTCATCGTGATTCTGGAGGCTTGGCTAGCAGGGAGTACCCAGCACGGTAAGTCAGGCTGATGAAGGGTTTAACAGCCTTATCATCCAAAGTTGCTTTTTAGACCAGAGCGAAGAGATACAGGGACACGTGTTACCCATTTCACAGATCTGAAGGCTTAGAAGGGTTGAGGTGGGGGTGGGGGGGGGGGGGCGGAGCGGGGGGAGTGGGCAGGTCGGAATCCTGTGTTTCTTCAGAGAGTGAAACAAAGACGAAGAAAAGTCTAAAGGGACTTTTTATCTTGGTTTTATCTCTAAGAACCAGAGGTGTGAGCGCGAGGGCAGTGTGACTTATGAGAAGGACAGTCCCATCCTTGGACAGATTCAAGCTCAACCATCATCCCAGTGGCCACCAGGGCGGGCTGGCCTGGACGTCCCGGCTGGCTGGGCTCTTCTTCTCCGGGCACCGCTGTGTGTGCCCCTAAGAGCCACGCAGCTGGTCAGAGAGGATGACTTTCCAGACCAAGGACGGCCATTCTTGGCTAAAGGGTCTCAGGTGGCATTGCCCCTGGTTAGAGTCTAAATAAGCAAGCTCTCGGGGGTGGACTGGAGGGGGCTGATGGGGGAGAGGGAGAAGGGGGCATAGGAAATACCTTCAACAATAAAGATGTCAAAAAAATAAATAAATGAGCAAGCTCTCAAGGTCCTTCTGAGTCTCTTGATAATGTTACTTGTATGAAGTATTTTATTAGCAGGTGAAAGATACCCAACTCAAACCAGCTTAAGGAAAAGAGGGAACGTTTCCGAACAACAGACATAATCTGTTTATGTGACCCTGGAGGACAGGAGTGGGGCTGGTCTCAGACCAGCAGTCAGAGTCTCCCTGTCCATCTCCAAACCCTGCCTCCTCCATGCAGAACCCCGGGCTGCAGAGAGCTCTGGCGACCTCCTCCCAGGGGGAGCCCAGGGAGCATCTGAGAGGTACCCCTTACTGAGGGGAGAGTGCTGATTGGCTCAGCCTGGGTCATGTGCTCACCCCTTGGACAAATGGAGCAGACCTGGGCACTTCCTCAGTATTTTGATCCAGGAGAGGGGACTGCAGTTAGCAGCCAGAATCACACAGACAGATAACTAACGGGAGGAAGTTGCCAGGCAGAGAGGGCAACAGCCACCCATTACCGGGCTTAGCAGCTTACAGAGCAATTCCACGCGCACAATCTCACTGGATTGCCACGATAACCCTGTGAGGAAGGCGAAGCACACGCTGTTTTTCTTCACGACAGGATGCCCCTTCCCCTTGCAGAGGCAGCTGTCACAGACCTAACAAAACACCTTGTTTTCTTAAAGAATGTTGTCACGAGAAGGACAGATGCGCCGAGTGTCCTCCACAGCCCTCTGATGCCATTCTCGCACACGCCAGCTCAGGCTGTTTCGGATGAACTCCTGACAGGAGAACACTCCCCGCTGGATTTTCTGCTGGCAGATCCCCGGGGAGCAGCCCAACATCGTTCACAGAGCGAAAGAGTGGCGCATCCGTTCCTGGGCCTCCTGGGGACCCGCCTTCTGAAGCACAGGTTCTCCTCTCTGCCCCCCTTTTCCCTGCTTCTCTGTCAGGGAAACCAGGACCCCACTGGGGAAATTAGACAGGTGTTATTTCAAGCGTAACTGCAATCGGCAACAGATGACGTGCTTATTCGTGCATCCATTTTACTTATTCTTTTGTATATCCCTGCTTCCGTTCATGCACACGTAACTCAGGCACCTGTACGCTCATTAGCGATTAGGCAAAGCAATCCTAATAGAGAGATCCCAAAATAGGAGAGCTTAAGAAACATATTATCTGGCTCTCACCCAAGTGTTTGGGGGGAGCCGTCCAGATGGTGGGGCACTTCGCTAGGGGCCTGCATTCCTCCCATTTTGCTGCCCTGCTATCCCCGGGGTATGGTTCTTATTGGCCTTCTCTGTGGCCCAGCCCAGGGAGGAAGAGAGCACAAAGGGGCCACTGGAAAGGTGAAGTCCACCTCACTTCTGGTCTTACCCATTTGCAAGCCTCATAGGGCCATGCCTAGCTGCAAAGGAGTCTGGGAAATGTAGTTTTAGCCAGGCATCCATGTGCCCAGCCACGACTTACTATTATAAAAAGGAAGAGTTAGATAGGACAAGGGTCTCAAGGCCTGGGCCATTCTTACTAAATGTTGTTCTTGCTGACTGTTCAGAGGAAGCGCAGCATGCTGCAGGCCAGCGGCACACAAGATTAGTTCCACAGAAACCCAACCCAATGAGTCTGGCCAACTGCAAAGAAGCAATCAGAATGGCCTGTCCCGCGTGACTCAGTGGTTGAGCACTGACCTATGAACCAGAAGGTCCCTGTTCGATTCCAGGTCAGGGCACATGCCCAAATTGTGGGCTCGATCTCCCGGAGTAGATGTGCAGGAGGCAGCTGATTAATGATTCTGATCGCCAATGTTTCTATTTCCCTCTCCCTTCTTCTCTGAAACCAATAAAATATATTTTATTTTTATTTTATTTTTTTAATATATTTTATTGATTTTGTACAGAGAGGAAGGGAGAGAGATAGTTAGAAACATCGATGAGAGAGAGTCATTGATCAGCTGCCTCTTGCACACCCCCTACTGGGGATATGCCCGCAACCAAGGTACATGCCCTTGACCGGAAACGAACCCGGGACCCTTCAGTCCACAAGCCAACGCTCTATCCATTGAGCCAAACCGGTCTTGGCCCAATAAAAATATATTTTAAAAAACATGAAGAAACTAACATGTGATTGACCAAACAGGGCGCATTCGCAATGGCTCCATCGCCCTTCTGGGAGGCAGAGCTTTGGATACGAGTCTCCTGTCCCCTTTCCTTGCTGCAGGTAAATAAAACTACCCGCAGCCATCGCGTCTTGTTTTTTTGTACACAGCACCCTAAGCGGGCACCCCCAGGAGTTGGGTGAGAAGGGGAGGATGGGGGAGTAGGGGGGGGGGGCGGACAGCAGCAGTGTCTGCCCCCATCTGCTCTCTATGACGCAGTGTCTGGGTAAGATGAACACTGCATGGCCCTGGTTTGTCACCATGTGGGAAGAAATGCCTTTTTCCCCTGCAGGCAACCCAGAAGAAGGGATGGCGGAGTGGAGCAAGGAACAGAAAAAAAAGAAGAAGGAGGGATGACTTGAACTTGAGATGATTAGAATAGGCTCCTGAAGGAGGAGGCCTTTGAGCTGGCCGGCCTGGGCTTGACAGAAGGACAGGAACTTGACAATGGAAATGGGGTGGGGAAAGCGAGCAGAGAAGAGGGCAGTTACAGCTGCAAACCAAAGGACAAGTCTTCACGTGGGTGAGGGACCCCTTCCTGCGGGCCCACACTCGCCCATTCGCAGTTCCTGTGCCCACCTGCGCCCAGGAGGCGCCAGGGTTCCCCTTGGTCTCAGGAGACACAAAGCCAGGCAGATGCCCAGGGTATTTTCTCACGGTGGCGAGGCAGCCCTCACTCAAGTCACCTTCCGTCCCTCAGGAAAGAGCGAGGCTGCAAGGCCGTAGCAGACCAGTCGGGCTGTGAGTCAGTCAGGAGACCCTGCAATAACTCATTCATCGCAAACACTCTCAGCCTCTGCCGTCTGCAGAGCGCGCTGACCTATAGGATTCTACCTGACGTGCATCTGAGGGGCCGGCTGAGGTCAGCTAGAGCATGTGAAAATGGAAAATGCAGGGTGGAAAACATCCTTAGAGCTACACTAAAACCTCATGACTTCCAACGCCATTGATGCAGGGTTGGTAGTCATTTGCAGTGTCCGGGCTGCAAATGATCTTTGCGTGAGCACAGCGACGGAAGGGATTTGCCAAGCAAATGAAGGCTGCAGCCCCGGTCGCCAGGAGATGCCTATCACCTACCGAGGACCGTAAGGGCAGCCTTCTTGCCAGAGTCCTGGACCTCAATTAACCCCGAACAATGCCCTTTTGATTGAAGTGGGTCTGGCGGGATTTCTACAAGGCAATAAAACTTCGCCGGCCCTTTGTTTGAGCGTCTAAATATCCTAAAGAGTACAACGATTGCTAAGCAAATGGGTTTGGGGCCTCACAAAGAGTGGCAGCGTTTAAGGGAAACTAGAGGCGATCCTGGCACCAGTCTGGATTCATCTCGGCAGCGAAAACCCTTCCTTTTCTGTTCCCTAATGTTCCACCAGAGCTCAGCGGAGCAGACGAAGGCCGAGACATTCTGGTTGAAGTAAGAGTTTCTCACCTCTGCCCCCGATTCCTCTCAAAGCACATTCGACCAAGCTCTGAGGAACTCAATTCTCAAATGCGTGGTGGCATTTCAAATCTCTCTGAATCTGTGTCTATCAGCTCGTGGCGAACCACAGGGCTGGCAGCGGGCATGTGTTTGGAGCTCACGCCGTGGCAGCCTGGACTGAGCACTTGCTCCCACAGCTGAGGAGACTGGGGCTCTGAGAGTTGAAGAAACGGGCCCGGGGTCTCCCCAACGGGGTGGAGCTGGTGCTCAGACCAGGTCCAACTCCTGTCGCTTTGCTCCTGGGTCCTATTCTGTCCTCTCAGACCTTCCTGGGCAGGTTCAACCCCTTTTCGATATATGCCTTCTTGGATGACAGGTTTTTTTCTGAGTCTTCCCTTCAAGAACTAAGCAGCCTCTAGTTTTCACACGAGCTCCTTGTGGGCCTTATTCTGCATGATCTCAGCTCTGTCTCATTCCCTGTGTCCCTCCTAGGGGGCGGCCCCAGAAGGGAGGCAGGGGCTCTGGGTGGGGGCCCACGAGTTCCCAGCCCTGTGTAGTGGGACCTGCTCCCATCCTGATTTCGGATTCAATTCTTCCTCTCCTCCTCTATTCCAGCTGCGTCCCATGGTCCCCAGATCCTGCTTCTGTCTTTAAGATGTGCCTATTGTTCAGACTGAATCAGCCAAAGACCAGGGACCACGGCGGTCTGACACGGTCGGATTCACTGTCTGGCTGGAGGGAGGAAGGACACTGCGGAGCATCAGTGGCCAAGAGGGAGGAGGGATGTCTTCCCTGAGATGTGTGGTCCAGCACGGAGACTGTGAGAGCCGTGGGGAGCAGTGATTGGCTGCTTTCTGGGGCGGGGTCAGGGGAAGCAGGGGAAGACAGTGCAGGAGGCAGGAGGCTGAGCCATTGGACATCCTCAGTGCTGGGCGGGGTTAGCAAAGCCATCCTGGGATGCCATTGGAGAGAAAGTGGCTGTCACTCATTTTACAGCCACTGCATGACCTTGGGAGAAGCAAGGTCTCCTTTACCTCTGACTCTCTAGGCCTTATCAACTGCAGGACTCATTTTTGCATTTTCAAATCACAGCTGATCTTCACTCCTTCGATCCCAGATGACTGTTTAGTTTCTCAGTACTTTGTGGATCCGAGGGGCTTTAGGAGGCAGAAGTGGCACCGAGCATCTTCCCCACATTTGTCATGGTTACAAGGTGCCTGCAGAGCTGCCTGGCTGTCCACTCGGGCCCCAGGCTGGTACCCCTCCTCCGGCCTTGCTCATTCAGGCCCCTGCCTGGACTGGGCCACACTCTCCCAGCGCCTCGGACCTCTCCTCTGGGCCCAATCCATTCACCTGACTGCTGGAGAGGCCCAGAGGTTTGGGGGGTGTACAACAGGCCCCTCCGATTCAACACCACCCAGCTCCACCTCTGTGCCCACCTTGATCAATGTCCTGCCCCTGTACCTGCATCGGCCAGTCATTCCAGCCGAATGGCCAGGCCTGGTGCTCTCCCCAGACACCTGCCTCGCCCGCATGCCAACTGGTGGCCATCAGGCGTCAGCGCTTCCTCCTGGAAACCTTTCAAACCTGCTCTCCTCCCCCTCCCTCGGGTCCTTGGAGCTCTTGCTTGGATTTGTGCTTGGATTTGTGCGAGAGCCTCCAAACCTATCGCCCCCATCCGCTCCCTTCTCCCTCTGACCCGCTAAACGCCCTGCTGCCCGAGAGAAACATTTAAAATGCAAATCTGATGCTCTCCCTCCCTACAGGACGTCCTTTAATAGCTTCCCATAACCTGGCGTGAAATCTGAAATGTCTCACCCAGCACATGAGGCTCTGCCTCTGACGGGGCCTGCTTCCCCAGCCCGTCCTCGGCCACCCCTTCCCTGGTCCCGAATGAATGAGCCAGCTGCGGAAAACATCTGCCCCTCCACCTGGCCTCCACTCTCTCAGACCTCTGGGCAGGCTGTGTCCACAGTCCGGGATGTCAGAAATGTCAAGCACAAGAAAACTAACTGACCGCTTACTGAGCGTGTCCCGCAGGCCAGGCCCTTGCCCGCAGGTTTATGTGCGTCATCCCCATTCTATAAAATAGCTACGTCACAATCTCCATTTCACAGACGAAGCAACTGGGCTGGAGAGGGATTCAGAGGCTGACGCAAGGTCACGGCCGGTAAGTGACAGCCCGGGCTCGAGGCCAGGCTCCCGGGGAGGCCGACATCTCCTCCTGAGCAGGGGACCAATACCAGTCGTGCTTCCACCCCCTGCCACAACCCTTCCCCTGGCCCTCCCTGCCTCTCTTAATTCCTTCCTCTTGGCCACTGGGTCTTACACATCGTTGTGTTGCATCGGGTTGTATTGCAGTACTGGGTCTGGGGGTGGCACCTGCCCAATATCACAGGCCTCCCCACCTAGGCAGCCACGCCTGGTACGGTGGGCACTGCCCACAACCCAGGCTGTGGCTGGCTGGACGTGGGACAGACATGGAATATGCCAGTGATGTGTAGGCCCATGCGTCTAACCTGAGCGCCCCCGGAGGCTGGGTGGCCTCAGAGAGGCTCTATGCAGATCTCCATCCCAAGAGCCCGCTGTGGGGAATGCCACTGACTGGCCCCCCAAGTGTTCACAGCTCCTCTGGGCCAAGGAGCACCATGGGGGGATGGGGAACGAGAGACGCTGTTCTTACCGCGAATGAGATTCCACCAATCACCCACCTTGGCTTGGGAAGCTCCCTCCAGGGCAACTAAGCCTCTCAGACCAGCATCCCTCAGGGCGGGAGGCTCTCCCTGCCTCCTCCTGCTCCTTCCCCCTCTACCTTCCACAGGCACTTCCCCAGTCAACACCTGGCTCATCACACCCCGCCTCACTGCTGCCTCTTGGAGGACCTGAGCTGACCCGAGGCAGACACCACCTTATGGGCCTGACACGGAGCAGGTACTGATAAGTGTTTGTGGAAAAAGGATGGAGTGAGCCCTCTGTGTCTTCCCAGCGGTCTCTGTGCCGCCGCCAGATCCATCGCCCTGGAATGTGACTTTGTGCCTGTCGCTTCCTCTCCTCCCCAGGAGCAAGGTGATGGCAGATAAAGGAGGAGACGCAGCCTCTTAGTCACGGGGATATGGATGATGTGAGATGCACTCTCTCTGATTGCACTGCGGGTTCTATAAAGAGACATTAGAAATGGTGGGACGGCTTTTGAACAGTGAGTCATGGAAATGGGTTTGATGGTGTTTTTATTCATTTCTATTTTTATGGATTGATTGAGTCTAGAGAGAGAGGGAAGAGGAGAGAGAGACATCAATGTGCTGCTCCACTTACTTATGCTCTCATTGGTTGATTCCTGTCCGTGCCCTGACCGGGGACCGCTGGTTGGCGACCGCTGCTCTAACCCCTGCGGAGCGGCCAGCCAGGCGACGGTGTTTTCAGGAAGCACCTGTGAACCTCCCGCCCCAACGTGACTCCTTCCGGAGCTTGATGGGCTCGGCTGGAATATCTGCTTTCTCCCCGAGAGGAACTCAGTATCCTCGTCTATCCTGAGGCACCAATTTCCCCCAGAATCCATCTGTAGTTCAGAATTCAACAACTCCCCTTGTCGCCCACTTCCTCTGGGTAGCCTTGGGGCTGCCCTGGTGCTCGCCCCCACTGGGTACGGTCACAGCCCCCCACGTTGTACAGCGCACACAGCCCTGCACGGATGCTCCTTCCCCAGGCTCTCCGGCATGCAGCCAGCCCCAAGCAGTTTCCATGTGACCCAAGGCAGCCCGCCTCCCCCGGCAGATGCCTCGGAAAAGACTACTCGTGCCGTGATTCTGGCATGCCAGCCCAAGAGAGGGTTATAATAGGCATCGTGCTGATGCCTTAAACACAGTCTCTGGTTCTGCAGATATAACGACAGACTCACGCCCTGGGTCCTAGGAAATGTTGGAATCCTTGTGGGGTGCTTCAGGGTGAGAGGAGGAGCCAGAGGGAGGAGGAGACAGAGGAGGAGGCCAGGGCTTTGTCTGGGAGGACAGCCAACCGCTCAGAGGGCACCCTCTTCTCTGAGTGGCTCGCTGTTTGACCACCACTATGGGCCAAAACCCATAAGCTCATGTGTTGAAGCCCGACCCCAATGGGACTGTGTTTGGAGACAGGGCCTATAGGGAGGTAGTTGAGGTTAGATGAGGTCACAACCTCTGACCTCGTGCCCCCTTCCACCCTACACGCCTCCGGGCTCCTTCCCTGGTCCAGAACCGGCTGGGCTTCTGTTCTGACGCCAACCAGAGAGGCAGGGACACAGGCGGCAGAGCTGTCTGCACAGCAGCCTGTCTGGTGAGTCCATCAGCACCTTGCCCACTCTGTGTTGGCAAACTGTGGCTCGAGAGCCACATGCAGCTCTTTGGCCCCTTGAGTGTGGCTCTTCCACAAAATAACACAGCTTGGGCGAGTCTATTTTAAAGAAGTGGTGTTAGAAGAAGTTTAAGTTTTAAAAATGTGGCTCTCCAAAGAAATGTCAATCATTGTCCCGTGGATATTTGGCTCTGTTGGCTAATGAGTTTGCTGACCACTGTGTTTGGCCATCGGTCAGGCCCTGGCAGAGCCTGGGGAGCGGGTGGGGACGCCGAGAGTGACAGATCTCACCCGGTGATGGGCAGACGCCAGGTCCTTGCAGAGCCCGTGCTGGGGCAGGCACCTCGTGCCTTTCACGGGTGAAACTACTGAAACCCGGGCCGCAGCAGGCCGGGCCCACACGGCGGAGAAAGTTCGCCAGATGTGAAGGTGAGGTTCATGGGCGCCACACGAACAGGAATGCTTAATGTGGGGTCTAAAGAGCAAGGTGAACGAACAAACAAACTGGAAACCGACTCGCAGCCACGGAGAGCGGACAGGTGGCTGCCAGGGGTGGGTGTGGGTGGAAAGGCGAAGGGATTACGAAGTACAGATTGGCGGTCACAGAACAGCCTCAGGGGTGAAAGCGCAGCGGACGGAATGCGGTCAGTGATGCTGTAATAACTAAGTGTGGTGCCAGGGAGGTGCTGGGAGTTGGGGGGAGCGCTGTGTACAACACGATGGTGTAACCACTCTGCTGGGCACCTGAAGCCAAAACCAAATAAAACGGAAAGTAAACTGTAATTAAGAGAGAGAGAGAGTGAGGGATGCATAAAGTCACAGGTTTGCCTAGCGTCCCCAACAGCGTGGATAACAGCCACAGAGAAGTCTTCAGGTGCCGGCGTGGTCTCCCCTTTCACCGAGACAACTGCTGTGGCCACCTCTCAGCCTCCTGCCCACCCTCCAGCCCCACCCGCTGGGTCCTTCCTCGGCCTTTGTTTTCTGGCCACTGCACTGTGAGGGGGAGGCCCTTTGAAGGCTCGGGGCCATTCTCCATTCCCAGGGCATCCAGCCACGCCTCTCAGCTGCCCCACTCAAGGTTTCATTCTTCCAGCCATGAGTCACCCTGCCATCTTGTCCCTGTGCTTCCTGCACGAGATAAGGAGATAAGGCGAGGAAATGCAATGGGGGGGGGGGGGGAGAGCTGCCGGCACTCCTGTGGCACCTGGGGCCTGGGTGGGCTCTGGCCTAAGCCTCCGAGGGGGATGGGGAAGGCAGGAAGGGGCAAGAACCACGCTGCTGTGGGGGTGGGAGGCCCCAGCAGGCCGCACAGTGCCCTGGGTAGGGGACCGAGGTGGTGTCATTAACAGGGTGAGGGCTTTGAGCTTTTGCAGGTCTGGCTGTGACATCTGCCCCATCGCTTCTAGCATCCTGGGCGTGTCTCCTGTCTCCGGGAGTTTCATAGGCCTCATCCGGACCCCAGCCTTCCTGGGATCAGCATGAAGGCCAGAGGCTTGGGCCTCAGGAGGCACCGAGAACAGGCCTGGCCCGGAACAGCAGCTGGGCACCCGGTGGGGTTCCTCTCTCACTCTCAAATCTCCCCTCTCCTCCTCCACTCCTCTTCTCCCCCTCCCCCATGGCAGCAGCTCTCATCCCTCAGCTCGTCACGGTCACCGTGTCTGTGACATCTGGGGCTTCTCGCAGACATCCTCTGTTGACTTCGGTCTGGGAAGCCTGGGACTGAGAGGGGCTGAGGGAGAGCTCCGCATGGCCCCAGGGGCATGGCGACGCCCTTGTCCACACACAGCCGCCCGCAGGTGTAGGAAAGACCAGTGACATTGAAGTAAGAGCAGGAAGGGCTATTTTGTTCCCATCAAGCAATACCCTCCCAGCGCTCATTGCCCAGGAGGGAGCGGAGTGGGCAGGACACGCAGGTCAGAGGAAGGTGCAGGTCCGCTCACGGCTGGCCGGTCGCCGGGTGGGGCGTCCCAGACCCCATGCATTTGCCACCTGGAAGGGCGGATTTGATTTTTTTTTCCCCTGCTCAGCGTTTTGCAGGGACTGAGGAAGGGGGACTTGGTACCTGTGGTCCTTGGGGTCTGGCCCAGGCAGCAGAGCACATGCCCGGGGCCTGGCCCGGCTCTCTCAGCTTTGTGATTTTTCATTCTTGTTCACCTGAAACGGGGATGGGTGCAGAGAGGGGAGGCAGTGACTGTGGGGGAGGGGGTTCTCAGCAGTGGGCTAAGAATCCCCCAGGTGGCAATCTGAACGGCGATTTTTTTTTTTTCTGCCTAAAATTCCCCGGGCCTCCTCGCTGTTATGCCTGCAGCCTTTCCCCAGAGCAGGGAGCATTTGCAAGGGAGGGAGTCGCTGGACTGCGTCTCCCGCTGCAGCGTCTGCTCTGACCATTTGGTGCAACGGCAATTAGACGCTGAACTAGAAACAGTGACGGTGCTGGAGACGCAGGCGCCGAGCTATGCATCTCTCAGGCAGACGCGTGTCTGCGCCTGAGGACTGGACGTTTCGTTATTGATGCGACACATTTCCCAGCCCCAGCGTTAAGCCGTGTGCTAGGGATACAAGGATGAATAAGACAAAAGAGCTGCCTCCTGAGAGGTTAGCCCGAGGGGTGGGGGAGGGGGAACAAGCAGACAGCTCCCACACCGGGGAGGACAAGGGGCCCCTCTCCATCTGCAGGAGTCAGGATGCGTCGGAGGCGGGCCGGGGAGCTCTCTGGTGGAGGCGAGAAGGGAAAGAGGGGGTTCGCAGGGGCCGGAGGGAGTGGGGCCTGCGGAGAAATGCCAGAACTCTCCGTGGGCGGCGCTCAGGCTGCCTGAGACAAAGGGGTAGCAGGTGAGTGGAAAGAAGATGAGCCAGCAAGAGCGCGAGGCCGCCTGGTTCGATCCCCACACGGGGTCAGAGAGCTCCGACTCCACGGGAATTTTAAATATGTGCCATTCTCTGAGGAAGGATGGAAACAGTGAAAAGCACAGCTGCCCCCAAGAACCTGTGACACTTGGGAGGTATCTGTTGGTGTTTAACATTCATCTCAACGGAAACAACGCATAGGCCTCTGTCTGCTGCTGATGTGCCTCACGGAACCGCTCCTCAGCCCAGTTCGAGTCTAAGGGCTTGACTATAAAATGAGCGAATGTCTTTATAAATAACTTCATAACGTGTATCATCACTAACGCTCACCTTACATTCAGATGCATGAGATTTTATGTGAATAGTCAATTGTGGATTTGATTTTTTTCCCCCTGGGAGCTGGCAGAACTCCTGATCCTAACAAGATGTGTGCACCTTGGATGTCTCAGGAGTCGGCAATAATTCAATTATGCATTCATCTGTTCACTCTATCAATAATCATTGAGCAGCTACTCTGTGTCAGGGCCCCACTTAGCCGGGGGAGGGGGGAGGAGGGGCCGTAAAGAACCGCTGGTGACAGATTCTCTCCTGGGAGAGAGTCTGGAAGCAGACGTGGCTACAGAGAAATGTAACGCGGCGCGAAACGTGAACAGGGCTCACACTTCACCGAAAGGGCTCGTCCTGGGGCCGAGCAGGCACCAACTTCGGTGGAACTTCAGCAAAAGGAACTGCCATTAGATACTTCAGGGGCTTTCTCTGGGCACAGACAGCAGGTCATGCAGGAGGACGGATCTCTGTTCTCAAATCCCTTTAGTACTCCCTCAATGAAAGCCTCAAAAGCACCCACACCCATGATCTCACTCATCCAGGGGAAATGGTGAACAACATAGACTGATGAACAAGAGCAGACCCAGGGATAAGGTCAGACTGTTGGACCTCAGAGGGACGGTGGGGATAAAAGGGAGAGATCAACCAAAGGACTTATGTGTACACATAGGAGCCTAACCAGTGGTCAAGGACAATAGGAAGGTGTGGGCATGAGTGGGGTGGGGGTGGGAGGTTGGAATGAAGGGATTGAGGACAAATATGTGATACCTTAATCAATAAAGAAATTAAATTTTTTTTTTTAAAAAGCACCCACACCATTAACTGAGGTGGGAGGGGGAAGAGGGGTCATAAGAACTTTTCTGGGTCTGATGAAGTCTACTCTTTCCAATGCCTCTAGGGAGAAATGGGGCCAAACTGCTTTCAGTCAAGGAACATCTCAGAACCTAGGAGTCCTAGACCCTGCCATGTTTATGAGGTTTCTTTCTGATCACTAAGGATTCTGAATGCTATTCGTCGGTAGGAAAGGGTACAAAGACCCTCCCCAGGAGAAACACATTGAGTTCCGTGGTAGGCCCAGATGGGAGTGCTGATTCTGGCACCGTAAGCAGCCTCCCTCTGCACCCACCAAATCAGCACAAAGGACCTGTTTTGGGTGAGCATGTGAGAGTGACCCTAGAATCCAAGCATAGAGCATCCTTAACTCAACAAAACTCAGGAGAGACTGGGATGTGAACACAACAGCTGAATTCCTATTCACACATCAAGCTGCTGACGCATTCCATGCCAGCTGTAGGCTTAGCAGGTATTGCTGGTTATTGTGGCAGAGTTTCCATCCCATGTTCCATCCAGATCCCTTTACTACTCCTGAGCACACTGGTTTCTGTGTTCTTCAGCCAGGGAAACCATCAGGGAAAGTGGACTGCTCTGTATATTCTGCTTCTAAATTCATCTTCGGAGGAACTACCTCATTGGTCTACTTCACTCTTTGGATTAGGTCACAGTCCAAATAATAGAGAAGTACTAGGAGTACTTCTGTGGAAGTGAAAATGAGCTGATCTAAACAGCAAGCAAAGAGTGGAGAACAGCACATGATGAGGTGTTTTTTTGGGGAGCCAAGCTTACCTGAGCATTCTGCCCATGGGTTGAGGAGTCAGTAGACTTTCTCTGGGCATGTCCAACATGACTATTTCTTGTCTAGGCCCAGATGGGAATTCTGATTCTGGGCTGCTGTTCTCCATTGATGGTGTCTGGAATCTTTCTTCCCCTTGGAAATACCCTTTACTTTTCTCCTATGTTGAAACTTTTGTGCTGTATTTCCATGTCTTGAGAAAGGTTGCTTGGGAAATACATTTTTCAGACTTTGCACACCTGAAAATATTTTTATTCTACCTTTGCATTTATTTGATAATTTGGCTGGGTATAGATCTCAAGGTTGGAGATCATTTCCATTCAGAATTTTGAATACATTGCCCCATTTTCTTTTTGTTTCCAGGGATGCTACTGAAGAAATATAAAGCCATTCTAATTTTTGATTCTTTGTTTATAACTTTTTTTTGCTCTGGAAATCTTATAGACTATTTCCTCCACTCTTAAAAAAATTTCAGTGAGATACTTTAATGTGGATCTATTTTTATTCATTATGTTGGGTAGTTGACCTGTTCTTTAAAGCTGGCAACTTTTGTCTTTTATTTCTGGGAAATTTGGGGGACAAATTTCATTTGTGATTCTCTTTTCTTTTTCTCTCTGGAACTTCTATTAGGTAGATATTAAAAGTCTTAGACTAATTTTCTAATTTCTCTTTCTTGTCTCTCCAATTCCTCTCTCTCTCTCTTTGATGTTTTGCTGTACTTTGGGGGAAATTTACTATTGGGTTTTTCATTTCTGCTATTTCTAATTTGCAGTAAGAATTCTACTTTGGCCTCTGAGTGTTCCTTTTTTTGTTTTACTCTCTCCCCCTTTATATCTCAATTAATATATACTATTTTAATGGAGATTAAAAAAAATAGTATGTTTTCTTATCTCCATTAAAATATCCATACACTTTAATTCTCTCTTTGTATGTTCTCAGTCCTCCCCGCACTGCTATTATTTTTGTTTATTTGTTTGGTGTGAATTATCCACATTATCAGCTCTTCTCATATGCTTGGCAAGACTGGGATATCTGGTCATGATTAAGAGTGTGGGACAATGAATCTGATTGGAAATTCTTAAGCTGATTCAAAACTCTGGGCAAGTGGGTGGTGCTGTGGACGTGGTGCTGCAATGTAGGAGTTTTGGAGAACTTCCTATGTCAGCATTCCCAGTTTCCCTAAGTCTCTCTTGACCTACACAGATTTACTAAGAACTCTTAAGTTCTTAAAAGAGTGCCTGTCACATAGCAAATGCTCAATACATGTCAGGTGTCATAATTACCATCATTTTAGAAAATGTGTACACGGAGAAGCAAACATACACACATCTCAGCTAATCAGAAGCACATGCCATTGCTGGGGTCTTCATAAAGATTTGCAAAGGTGCACTCCTTCTCCGGGAATTGGGCACACGCTTTAAATGGTGGCGTTGATGCCTGATGGTTGGAGGGTGGATGATGGAGAAAATGAATGGAAGGACCATGCCTGGGGCCCACATACAACAGGGTGGGAAGACAGTTGATTGAGAGGGAGGAAGCAGCTAGAAGAGATGAAGTGGTTGGTGGCTTCCAGAGAATGCTAGCGGTCTCCTCGTTAAACTGGTGTCTAAGCACTTCCTGGAAGGGGCTTTGTCTGGCACACTCCGGGGCAGAAGTGCTCCTCAGCTCCATCGCTCCTCCGGCGGTCATCCATTTTAGGAGCAATGGCACCAAAGAACCAGCTCTGCCAGGAGAGAGAGGAATATTCCATTAATCTGGCTCTGGGTTATTAAGCCACTCTTTCTTCCTGTCACAAACAGATTGTGCAAAACACTGTGTTCTCTCCATCCTCCGTCTCTGCCTCCTCTTCTCTTTCCACAGTCTGGGGAGGGTGGTGAGACAAACGACGTCTTGCGGTTCCCACCCAGGTGGGTGCTGGCCCCTCTGGCCCCTGGAAGTGGGAAGGGCACCCTTTGCTGACGGTCCCCAGCCGCCTGGGAGTCCCCTCCAGAAACCTGGCTGGCAGCGCTGGGCTGCCGGACAGAACGGCCGACCCCTCCCGGGAGCTGGTGTAGCCTTTGGCAGGGGATCAGCTCCAAGAGTCATTGATTTCAACTGCTCAGCATCTTGTCTCAGCTCTTCTGGGGCGTCTGCCTCTCACAATTCGATTCTAATAACTTTATTGGCACAAGGAGGTGAAGAAAGCGTTGCCAGAGTCAATAATCAAGTCTCTGCCACCGGGATGATTCGATTTCCTTTTGCTTGGCTGTTGTTTCATCGAGATAAGCACTGTGGGGGTTCGCGGTGTGCTTTATCTTGGGGTTATTCTCTGATGAGATAGCTCCTATGAGGAGGCCTGAGTCAGATCATCTCGCCCAGTTCTGCAGCCTTGCTATTTTCTACTTCTTGATTTATTCTTGTTTGTTTCCATGTCTTTTTTCACACAATGTTTTTAACGATGAGAAAACCAGGCAAGCAAACATTCACTGAGCACCACTATGTCCTAAACAGTGTGATGGCGTATCTAAAAACATACACTGCTTTTTATCTAGAGCAGGAAAAAAACAGGGCAGGCTATCCAGAAGTGACCACGTGTGCTGACCCATCCATCCAAGGCAACAAATAACATCATCCCTGTGAGTTGGAAAGGAAAGGTGGCTGAATGGCTGTGTGTGACTTTGGGCAGACTTTCCTGTGCCTCAGTTTCCTCACCAATGAAAAGGGGAGAAGGAGAGTGTCACCTCACTCTTGCAGTGAGAATGGGATAAAACGGAACATCGGGGACTCAGAAAAGGCCCTGGCACTGAGAAAGCGCTCCACAAACGTTCGTGCCGGACGGAGCCCCTTCAGGATGGAGCAGGAGAGGCCAGGCCTGAGAAACCGCCTCGCACATTCTATTAATATGCCTCCACCCTCACCACGTTAAAACGGAGCAGGATAACCTCTGGTTTGGGCCTACGCAGACTGTGCCCCCACAACCCTGTTGACAAAGTCACAAATAAATGGTGATGGAAGGAGACTTGACTTGATGAACACACAATACAATATACAGATCAATGGGTTATAGACTTGTACACCTGAAACCTATGTACTTTTGCTAACCAAGGGCAGCCCAATAAGTTAAAAAAAATTTGAGGGAAACCCAACAGAAAGCAGTTATTATGACCATGGGATGGTTTTTGCACAGCTGCGTCGATGTCCTGCTAACTAAATTCCTCAAAGTCAGTATTGTTTGGATCCCGAAAGGCGCATGTGTAAGGTAACCTGGAAATCTGTCTCTCTTCGAGGCAGGTAGTGCATGTTGATGTAGACTCGGCATCCAGTCCCAACCTCGTTCCTCCTTTCCCAGCCTCCCTGCACTGGGCATGAGGTGTCGGTTGGCCAGTGAGACTGCTTTCCTGGTAGAAGGGACAAAAGAGGCAGGACCATCCTTGCCCTTTTGCTGCCTGGAGGGTGACTGTGTTGGCTGCACCTGCGAATGAGTCTCCTGGGCCCGGAGGAGAAAGGCCAAGAAATCGCAGAGATGTTGGCCCTGATGTTGCTGAGCTGCCAAACCATCGCCGGCACCCTCTACCTCCTGACTCCTTGTTATGAGAGAGAAACAAGCCTTCTTTGTTCAGGCCACCGACCTTCCCTTCCTCGCTCTTAAATGCCTTTCTAATATTTGCTCTCTGCTGGCTGCAGAAAGCACTTAAGGTCATTGCCCAAACCAGGAAGGACGGGCCTGAATTCTATCAAACATGACAGATGTGCCCATTAATTTACCTTTGTGTTGAAGAAGGCTTGCTTCAGTGAATACACAAAATCCAGAAACACGGAAACCCAAGGGCAGCTGCAGTCTGAGCCTCCCATTCAACCTATTTTTTAAATCTCGTTTTAGCCGCACGGTATGGAGAGAATCCTACTCACACCAAGGAGGGGTTGCAAACACACGAGTCTGTTCACCCTATGATTTCAGGTCCTCTCCTTCAGAGAGGAGTCAGTACCAGCACGTCAAACCCGATGTCATACATTCACTGGGGGGTAGGGAGGGCGGCGGTGTCCAGTCTTGCGGAAGGGGGTCAGGGAACAGCTGTTTCAACCAAGTGAGTCTTTGTTGTTGTTCAAAGACAGAAGCAGCGGAGTGAGCCCGAGTTCAGATTCTGACCCATGATCTAGCACACACCCAAAGGCTCTCCCTTGCCAAGGAGCTTAGCCTTTAAGAGGAAGACAAAAGCATTCAGATACCATGACAGGTGCCGAAACGCTGCCGAAGGTGACACAACTATTGTCCACGTGTTACGGTGAAACAAATGATCGCACCACGATCACGCGTGGTGCTGAGCAGACGTACCTCTTACCTGGCATCTCATTCCAGAAGGCCCACGCAAGCTGCAGCTGACACTCGTGTGCACCGTCTTATGTGAACAGAGACGGGAAGACCTGCATGAGAAAGGACGATAATATAGTGAGGACCGGCACAGAGCTGCAATGTTCTGCATCAGCAAATGTGGGAAAATATTTATGGCAGGAACTCTATACACAGAAGCCCATGAAAATGAAAGAACAATGTACACTGAGAGGCCAGATTATGATGATCTCTGAACGCATAATCATTTGGCCACCCAGTGTAGTTGCATCTCATATGGGTACCAAAAGTATTCTAGACTTTTGCTGGAGATCAACCACCTATTTGCCCTGGGGCTTTCTATCAGCCAGTGCAAAGGGGAAAACTGATCAGGTGCACGATTTATAGATATCAAATAAATGAGGTACTCAAAAGAAGTAGACTGAGTGGCCAGATTATTATGCGTTCAGAGATCATCATAATCTGGCCATTCGGTGTATTATATTGTTGGTTATTTCTAGTATACAAATGTTTGGTGTGCTGTAATTCTTTAAAATGGTAAAACAAAATTCTAAATGAATTTGAATCAAGTACTTGTAGGTTTCTAAAGCATGTCTGCATCACTGTAGGGGCCCACTGGTCAGAGTTTAAAAATTACGTAAAGTATCATCCTCCTCTGCACATGGGTGGGCACTGGCATGAGGGCTGGAGCCATGGCAGTCACATTGTGGCCATGAGGAGAAATGGCCCACATGGTGAGGAGGGCTGAGCAGGAAATACAGAACAGTCCAAGGTCCCCGATGAGGTTGATGAAATATTGAGTTAATTAACCAAGGAACCGCCCCCCTTGCAACCATCATTATGGAGAGAGCAAGTGCCCCCCCTGGCTTAAGCCACTTTGAATCTAGTTGACATGTGGTTAGTCGCTCGTTATGCATCTGCCACTGCACTGGGCTCTAGGAAGTCTCAGAGTTTGGGTTGAAGAGGCTCCTCCCACCTGAAGAAGGAAGAGATGAGCTCACGAACCGACTTCATGGTGCTGAGGGTTCATGGGAAATTCTCAGTCTTCACTTTTGTATAAACAAAGGGACTGGCTCTCTGAGTGCACGTCAACCTCTAGACTGCTCTGATTGCGTACATGTAATTATTCATGAAGGCAGCCTCTGTCCTGCTTCAATGTCACGGTCAGCAGCATGCAATGACCCCCGTTTCCCCAGCAGCTTCAGCGGTCGTCATGTTAATTTGATGTGAAGGGAGAACCAGAATGTTGCCAGAGAATTATCTTTTAATGAGAAGCAGAGCTACAGGCTTCCGAAGCAAGGACAGATGCTAGGAACTTGGAAAAGAAAGGGAAAAGGCAACGTACGTAGAAATAAGGATTTAGAGCTTGGGGCTAATGTTAATAAGCGACTCGTGCACATGGGACCTTTGTCCTTCTGAGATCCTGTCACTGGTCAGATGCCCTTTCAGAAACAAACGGAGTCCCTGTTTCTGAAGTGAGATGCTCTTCAGACAATGGCAGGCGCTTGCCCTAAGCCAGGCGTCTTCAAACTATGGCCCGCGGGCCACAAGCGGCCCGCAGAGGAGTCTGATCCGGCCCGCCAGGTTTTTTGGGCAGTGAGCGCAGCCGAGGTGTTACAGTAGGAATTAGTAGTTCATATAGTCCGGCCCGCCAGCTCTCTGAGGGACCGTGATCTGGCCCCCACTTTAAAAAGTTTGAGGACCCCTGCCGGGCCTAAGCGAATGTGTGTAGCCACCGTCGTGCTTGTGCTCAGTAAATCTTTAATGAGCATCTATTATGTTCCAAGCACAGTTGCAGGTCCTTGGGACATAATCACACAATATTGGGTCTTTTTCTTAGGATGCTATGTCTATTGGGAAAGATCAAGACTTTGAGTAAAAGTTGAAAGTCACTGAAGACCTACGTTGTCAGGACTGAGGACCTACTCAGGGGAGACACTGAGGAAGGGAGGAGATGGGGTCAGTCCTGCCTGAGGCAGGTGTTGGGCTGGGAGGGAATGGGAGGTGGGGGAATGGCAAGTTGCTGTGGGCAAAAGAAAGGCAACTCGAAGAAGTAGGATAAGTGCCTAGTAAGGCCTCTAGGCCCCTGTCAGATGCTGGACTGAAGGATGAGGGGGCGGAGAGAAAAGGGAGGCTGGGCCCAGGCTCTCCCGCTGGGTTGTTGTCCTGCACACGCCACCAGGAAGGCCTCACGTGAAGGTCACTTACATCTCAGTCACCTCCAGGTGAGGCGAGGCACGTGCCCTGGGCTCAACATTTGGGGAGCTACCAAAAAGCTCAGTCATCAAGATAAAGAATATTTTAATGAATGCTAGAGCCATATCATAGCTGGAGGCCAAAGGAAGAAAATCCGGGGAAATCGGGTCCTGTCCATATTTAAAAGTTGTACAGTTTGTTCTTCAAGGAGTTTTTGCATTTTTATTTATTTTATTATTTATTATTATTTTAAATATATTTTTTATTGACTCTTTACAGAGAGGAAGGGAGAAGGATAGAGAGTAAGAAACATCGATGAGAGAGAGACATCAATCAGCTGCCTCCTGCACACCTCCTACTGGGGATGTGCCCGCAACCAAGGTACATGCCCTTGACCGGAATCGAACCTAGGACCTTTCAGTCCTGAGGCCGACGCTCTATCCACTGAGCTAAACCGGTTTCGGCTAATTTTCTTTTCTTTCTTTCTTTCTTTCTTTCTTTTTTTTTTTTTTTTTTTTTTTTTTTTTTTTTTTTTTTAAATACTGCATCAAAATGTCATGTATTTTACGGATCCGGCCGTTTGTGGACATGCTGTTAAATTCTGTACCTCCGGAAAGCTCATCACTTGCCTTAACCGCAGTCCCAGTTCTTAAAGGATCTGGAGGGTGTTTTACCAAACTCTGAAGGGAAGACTTTTCCCGCTTTCTTGTTCAGAATGATGTTTGTTGTGGGTTTGCATATATCCGCTGTAAATTAAGGGCTGTCCCTTTATCCCTGGCTTGCTAAAATATTTATTAGGAGTGGCCACTGAAGTTTAACAAGCGCTTTTAAAGCATCTATTAAAATGATCGTATAGCGTTTCTCCTTTAATCTAAGTAGCAGTGAATTACATGCATAGCAGCAAGTAAACATCTTCCCAATTTTTTTTAATCATGAATAAATAATAAGCATATCTATAGATCAATTCTGTTCTGTCATTTGGATTATATCCAGGGGTCAGAAACCTTAACATTCTCATAAATGGAATCAGTGGGTTGCCATATTAAGCTTTTTTGTTTTCAGCTTTTCCCAGGGAAACACGATTTCTTGACAAAGTGGTTTAAAGAGCAGTCTTTCTTCACTGGTGGTTTGGGGGAGTCTGACACAGTCTCACTTCTCGGAGCCTCTCATTGTTTCTCTCGAAGTTTGTGCGTGAGAAACAGGCTGGCAGCACTGACGGTACAATAACCATTAAGCCTGATGGAAAATTTCAAAACCGTTTGATGGGAAATGACAGAAAGTCCTCACACACGGCAGGATTGTGTCAAGGGGATTTCCTCCAAAGAATCCCCTGGCAGCTCAGAAAAAAAATAAAGTCAGAGCATGGGTCTGAGGACAGGTAGCCAGTTCTCCTCTGCCTTCTCATCAGATCCTGGCTGGAAATGTGGAGTGGAGACTGTTTCATGACTGACTCCGATCTCTTCTCTTTCTTTTCCAGGGGAATCTACAGACTGCTAGTTAATTAGGGAAGTCGCTATGAAGTCCTGTGAGGAATGGAACGGCTGTAGGTGGTGAAGCTGAGGCAGTTGAAGTGACTGCCCAGGAGGAGTGTGGCCAGTGGTAGGGAGTGGACTAGGACTACAGGGTAAGCACCGTGACAGCAGAGGCCTTATTTGTCTTCATGGCTGCATCTGTAGCACTTGGTGTAAAGCCCAAGGAACTCTCAGTAAATGTCTGGTGATGAATAAAGGAATGAACCCTGAATCCCACCATCGAGGACTAAGCTAAGGAGAGGAATGTGAGAAGTGACCAGAAAGTCCAGTGATAGGGTGTCGTGAATGCCAAAGAAAGAATGGTTTAAGTGGAGGGGGTAGACAACATTATGTTCAATGCTGCTGAGAAGTCGTAGCAGTGACAAAAGAGTTCACTGGAAGTAAAAAAGAAAAAGGTCATAGCAATGACTGAAGAAGTAAGGCTTGATGCTGTTGTTTGTCTGGTGCAAATAGGAAGTTCAGAGGGAGGTAGTCTAAGACAGGGGCAGTGGCTCAGCAATGCCATCAGAGGCCCAGCTCCCTTTTCTCTTTCTGCCTTTTGCAGTGTGTTGTTGTTTTTTGTTTTTTGTTTTTCTATTACAAGATGACTGCTGCGTTCCAGGTATTGTGTCCATATCCACAGCAGAATGCAGACATCGACAAAATAGTAAGGAGCAGGCCGGCCATATGTGTCTGCTTTTTCTCAGGAACAAGCCTTCACTTCCCTCTCTTTGACGAGATCTAGGTCACATGGTCACCTTTAGATCACCTTCTGAACACAAGTCTTAAGATCCCATCACTGTTTTAATCTATCAGGTTCCTCCTCTGTGGCTGAGGAGGGGCCTGTCCAAGAAAAGGGGTCTCCAATGGCGACTGAAAAAAAGGGATTGTATTGGAGGGAACGGGAACAATGCGTGTTGGGTAGACAATGAATGGTGTCTGCTACAGAAGATATTTTTGGGGAGGAGGTGGGGAAGGGCTGGCTCTTTATTTTAAAAAGATTATTGTCACCCTAGCCAGTTTGGCTCAGTGGATAGAGCATTGGCCTGTGGACTGAAGGGTCCCAGGTTCAATTCCAGTCAAGTGCACATGCCTGGTCTGCTGGCTCGATCCCCAGTGCGGGGTGTGCAGGAGGCAACCGATCAATAATTCTCTCTCATCATTGATGTTTCTATCTGTCTATCCCTCTCCCTTCCTCTCTGAAATCAATAAAAATATTTTTTAAAATACTCTTGTCAATTTTCAGTATCAAAACAGTTGCACTGTTGGCTTCCCTTTCTCCCCATCAGCCCCCAAAGAGACCACACCAAAGCAGAGTACATTTTAAGCCAAAAAGCTGCAGGGTGCCCACCTAAGAGAACTCACAGAAACCTCACCGATGAGAGGTATTTGTTAGGAAAAGAAGCTTTTAAAGATAGAACTGCAGGGAGATCTCTCAGCCAGATGGGGTAGCCAGTACACCCCTACCCCAGAGAAGCAAAGTTTCAAAATAAGATATAAATTTAAGGCCAGTTTTGTACATAACCTACTCAAGATTTCTCCAGCACGAACGGATACAAAGCACAGTGAGATGGCACTTTTAGAGGCAGCAGCTCCAGGCCAGAAAAGGATGAGGAGATGGGATTCATGTGGCTACATCAGTGGCCAAAACATAACTTTCCTTTCTCAGAAGTGACAGGATCCGCTGAGTAATGTGTGGGGGGCTAGTGGAAAATGAGAATTTAGGATCTCCTGTTCAAAATGTATTGAGAATTACAAGACGGCAACAGGAGAGCAGGGAGACAAGCGTGGGGCTCTCTGAATGCGGGCCCCGTACCCCTGCGTTCGGCCCACGCTCGCACAGTCAGCCCTGGACCCGAAGCTGTCCACGGAGCCGGAGAGTGGCAGTTCATTGGCCAATCCAGGTGGAGTGGGAGAAGGGAGGGGAGGATAATGCAGCAGGTTGAGGAGAGGATGGGAGGTGAAGAACTGGAGATGGCAGTGACGCTCCTGGGAGAAAACAGATTGCTGATGCCATGGGGAAAGCTGGCTATTGGAATGGAGAGAACAGAGGGGGAGCGGGTAAAAGTACCCAGCGAACTGCTGCTCAGGCATCCTCTCTTTTTCCCTCCCTCACTCCCTTCCTCCCTTCCTCCCTCCCTCCCTCAGCTTGCTGGGGTGACTTTCACGTAGGGCAGGGCAGGTGGGAGAGGGGCTGGGGCACTCACCCCTCATCAAAGCACATGCCACCCACCCAGGAGATGGTGGAGCAAAGGAGAGCGAGCTTTGGGCTGTAAAAACGAGGTTCCGATCCCAGTTCTGCTGGGGACCAGCAAACTCTGCCTCTCAGTCCCTGAGCTCACCTGACCACGGAGCCAGCACAACCTCCGTCACAGTTTATGGGGCGACACGCAATGAGGGGAAGGCACGGTCCTTGTCCTTCTAACAGCACCCCTCCTGCCCATCCCTCCACCACTATTGACCCCAGCCCCTCAATACCGATTGTAAGAGGGTGTCCACTGGAAGAGGTTCCATGCATTACATAATGGCCCTGTCAACACAAGTGGTAGGTGGGATGGTGCAGGGAGGGGAGGGAGAGGACACAGGCGTGTTTGTGTAAACCCACTCTGCTCGCTCCCTGCCCCTCTGCCCCTGCCTCTGCCTCTGCCACCCCCTGGGGACGGGCTCAGGGCTTATGCCGCTGGGCGATGTAAACAGCGCCTCGGTGATGTCACCCCCGCGGATGCCAGGAGACATAAATTCCATTTCCCAGAAGATGCAGCAGCCAGTCGCTTCTGGGCAAACAGTGACTCTAGAAATAAATATTGGCAGAGGAGAGATCTTTAATGGAAAAGCTTTATGAACCTAGAGCAGCCAGGCTGTAAATCCCAAAACCGAGAGGGGTTTAATGTTTTCGTCAGAAGCAAAACAAATCACCCCAAAGCCCATCTGAAGGAGTCGGCTATGGAAACCTACGTGCTACATAAGAAGCACGTCCAGCGGAGGTCAGACGCCATAGGAAAGAGGCAGGAGCCCCCTGGCCAGAGCAGAGGGGCCAGGGGTCCGGGGAGGGAGGCGGGGCCGCCCAGGTGGCGGTGGGCGGAGCCTTGCCAGGGGCAGGGACAGGAAGAGGGGCAGGACCCGGAGGGCCACAAGGTTAGTGCCACAGGGATGGCACCTAACCTGATGGATACAGAAGGAAGGGTGTGGGGGAAGGCCAGCGAGACCGGAAAGGACACACCGCAAGCTTAAGTAAAGGTCAGGGAGTGTCCCCCAAATACCACTTGTCAACAAAATACATGGGAAACTGAATTCCGTGACATTTAAAGTGGTTTAATGTGAACTTCAATTTGTATTCCTCCGCAGCGGCTTACTTCAAACACAGACTGCGGGGAGGAAGCCTGTCTGGACGCCTGGAGCTTAGGAACACGTCTGGAACGCCCCACCGGTCCCTCCAGGCCTGGCCAAGGCCAAGGCCAAGGCCAAGGGCAGACCTGCAACAGGGAAGACAGAGGGGTTCGCTAAGGTGACCGGCGTCTGCACTGAAGTGATGGCGCTGGGGGAGGCAGACAGATAAATCAGCCTCCGACAGTCTGCGCGTCTCCTCTCACTGGGCAGCAGCAGTGGCCTTAAAAGCATGTCTGCGGTGATCCTGTCAACCGGAGACTGCCCACCTCCATGGTCGGCCAACTGCGGCTCCCGAGCCACTTGCGGCTCTTTGGGCCCTTGAGTGTGGCTCTTCCACAAAATACCACGTCCTGGGCGAGTCTATTTTGAAGAAGTGGCGTTGGAGAAAAGTTTAAGTTTAAAAAATTTGGCACTCAAAAGAAATGTCAATCATTGTATTGTTGACATTTGGCTCTGTTGTCTAATGAGTTTTCCAACCACTGGCCCATCTTACATGGAATCCAGAGCCACAGCCACGTGTGGGAGAGCGTGTAGGTGCGCAGCAGGGAGGCAACCCAGCTGTTGGGGCCCTGTGCACCCTAATGGCTGCTCCCAGGTTAAAAGATCCATGTGCACTCCCGCCGGAAATAGGAAGTGGGTCCCTTTTGTTGTGTTAGACCTGAGGTCAGTCAACGACACCCTGTGCTCTTTTTCGCACAGCCCTCGGGCTCAGAAGGGTTGTTACGTGTTCAGGCGGTTCAGAAATCGGAAGGAGGCTATTTCATGGCATGTCCGAGTAACATGAGACTCAAATGTCAATGTCCATAAAATAAAGTTTTATCGGCACATCGGCCACCCCTGCGCTTCTACCTGCAGCTGCCCTCACAGTTAGACCAGAGTTGCAATGGAGCCTGCATGGCCCATGAAGCTCAAACTGTGTCCTCTCGGGACCTTCACAGAAACACTGCCCACCCCGGCCGAGGCCTTCAGTTCGACAGCCAATGAGAACAGCCAATGAGAACGGCCCTGGGCTCCGCCCTGGGCACCCCGAGGAGAGAAGTGCTGCCTCTGTGAGGCCCAAGGGCTCAAGAGCAGGCAGGCTGAGCAGCTAGGGCTGTGTGTCCCCAGAGATGCCCTTTCCGTCCTGGGACCCCCGCTTGGTGGAGGGATCCCAGCTTGAGGCCAGGTGGCCCCTGCAGAAGGTCCTAGTCATTCATGAGCCCACTGAGAGCACAGCACGGAGGCATGCGCAGTGGCACCCTGGGGCTGGGGATGGGCTGGCTCTCACACCCAGCTGCCCCCTGCACCAGCCTGTTCCGAGTGGCTCTTGGCAAACAGGCATGGGGAGATCCGAGCAGGATAGGCTGAAGTCCCTTGGGCCAAATCTCTAACAGTCCACAGGGCGCCCAGCCTCTGCGTAGAGCTGTGTCCCCTGTTCCTTTGGTGGATTGATTTACTGTTGCAATATCCCTGCTTTATTGTGGGCACTGCGTGCAATCTGCTCTCTCCCTCTTCTGCCTCTCCCGGCCTCGGGACCGGTAAGGCCTCCGTCCCTGGGTGAACTCCCTGTGTCTCTCCTGACATCACCTTTGCTCAGAGGCTTCTCCTAGGGGGCAGAGGCAGAGCTAGCAACACTCAGCACCAAGCACGGAGCGGGAACAATAGAAGAGTGAGTGATAAAATACCATTCAAATGCCAGTGGCCTGAGCGGGTCCCTGTGAGGTGCAGAAGCAGCTCAGTGTGAGGGAATAAGTCTAAACTTCATTATGCAGGCCCAGGGGTTCTGCTTCTTTCAATGTCCACCTTCCCCTCCAACCTCCCCCCACCCTCCCTTACCACCATGTGCTGCTGCGCTCAAGGGACTGCTGAGCTGAGCTCAAAGGTAATGGGTGGGGCTGACTTAGGTATGGAAAGTGAACCTTAAAGATAACTAAGGAAGTAAAGGAACTCGGGCCTGGCTGGTGTCGCTCGGGTCCCATGTACCGAAGGGCTTCCGGTTAAATTCCCAGTCAGGGCATATGCCCCAGTTGTGGGTTTGGTCCCCGGTTGGGGTGCACGCAGGAGGCAGCTGATCAATGCTTCTTCCTCACATTGATGTTTCTCTCTGCTCCCCAATCTCCACTGGTTCCTGGCCGCCCACTCTATGGAGAACAGGAGACAACCTCCTCCTCACACGGGACTTGAACATGCGGCATTCTTTCAGGGACTGGGCATGCACTGCCTTGCTCCTTTTGACGGCCGATCCCTACATCTGAGCACTCGACCTTCAGCTCTCACCTACCCAAGACCATCTCTCCAAGAACTACTCCCCGCACCAGCAAATGGGCGCTGCTATTTTCCATCCCAAGACAACGCCAACACCATAGAGAGCAAAACAAAACTCCCTTGACCCAAGCCCTCCTCAACGTTACCTCAATTCTGTTTCCCTTTTACAACCAAACTCCGGCAATCTCTGTACCCGCCCTCCTCACTCCCTCTTCTTCATTCTCTCTGGAACAGCAGGCCTCGCTCTGTCATTGCTCTTGGCGAGGTTAGCTCTTGTCCGGGTGCTTAATTCCAGGGGTGAAGTCTCTGTTCCCATCTTACTTGGCCCATTGGCAGCATCGACACACCTGTTGCTTCTGTCCTAGGACAGTCTCCCTGGTTTTGACCGCTGTTCTCCCTGGACGTTCCTTCTCAGTCTTTTCCTGCTGGGCTCTCTCTATAGCACTGACCAAGGAGGAAGTTGTTTCCTGTTCTCCATGGAATGGGCTGAAGGTTGGGGAGTCCTGAAGCTCAGATCTGTCCATCCACACCCACACTCTGTAGCTTCATCTAGTGTCAGGACTTTAAATGCCACTGACATGTCATGACTCCCCAATTTACACCTCCAGCCTAGATCTCGCCACTAAAGTGCAGACTCAGGTATCCCAGGGCCTACCTTCCATCTGCAGATATACAGTATCATGGGCATGCCAGCGTTAGCACCCCCAAACTTGGCTCTTGCTGCTCCCCAGAAACACACACACATGGATACCAAGTTCTTGCACCAACTCACAGCATAGGGAGACTTCATTCTTCTAGGTCCTCGCACCAAAAGCTCCAGGTCATCCTTCTCTCCCACCACATCCAGACCATCAGCAAATACCATCATGTCTACCTTCAAAATGTATCTACAATCTGACCCCAGGTCACAGCTCCTGGTGCCCTGACTCTGGTCCAAGCTGCTCTTGCCTCCTGCCTCGTCTCCCTGCCTCTTCCCTTTCCTCTCCCTCCCCACCCATCATCCATTTTCAAGACAGCCAGCCAGTATGATGCCATTAAAATATAAATCAGATTATGTCATTCTTTTTTTACATATATATATATATATATATATATATATATATATATATATCTTAATGGATTTCAGAGAAGAAGGGGGAGAGAGACAGACAGACAGAGAGACAGAGAGAAACATCAATGATGAGAAAGAATCATTGACCAGCTGCCTCCTGCACGCCCCCTAATGGGGATTGAGCCTGCAACCAGAGCATGTGCCCTTGACCAGAATCGAACCTGGGACCCTTCAGTCCGTAAGCTGATGCTCTATCCACAGAGCCAAACTAGCTAGGGCTCATTCTTGAGCTTGAAATCGCACCCAGAGCAAAAGCCAAGATCCTCCTGCAAGAGCGCTGGCCCTGGATACTTCTCTGACATCACCTCCTCATTTCTCTGCAGCCACACTGGCCTCCAAACACAGCAAATGCAAGTTCACCTTTCTACTTGCTGTCTAGTTGCAGTCAGACCATGCGCACCCTGACAAGCCAACGGGTCACTCTCCCAGCATGCCTCACTCTTTCACTGCCAGGAGGTGACTTTCTCCTTCGATGTGCACCCATGTTTTCCTCATCCCCAGACAATGATGTTCTTGGGTTAAAAATAGAAGGAGGCAGCCCTAACCGGTTTGGCTCAGTGGATGGAGTGTTGGCCTGCAGACTGAGGAGTCTCAGGTTCAATTCCGGTCAAGGACACATGCCTGGGTTGTGGGCTTGATCTCAGGTGGGGGACTTGCAGGAAGCAGCCGATCCATGATTCTCTCTCATCATTGATGTTTCTATCTCTCTCTCCCTCTTCCTTCCTCTCTGAAATCAATAAAAAATAAAAATAAGTAAATAAATAGAAGGAGACAGCATCCTGTGCAAACGGCAGGAATTCCCATGCGGAATGGTCTTGCTGGGAGCCTTGCCCTTGTGGCATTTGACACATGCCTGCGCGACCTGGAGTGACCTCGCAGGTGACCTTTCCCCTCTCCTGTAAAAGACTGCATTTCAGGTTTGGGAACAAGCCAATAGGTCATGAGATTGGCAGGAAAAGATAGCAGCACCCGACCGGAAATGAGGCAGGGTGGCGGCCCACCCCCTACTGCTCCCTGCCGCTGCCACCAAGAGGGATTGAACTGAAGAACTGGGTTAGAAGCGAAGGTGAGGGGTCTGAGATATGGGAAGGGGGGGGGGAAAGGCTTTTATTATCTTGCCAGTGGTAATGCACAGGTGACCCTGGGTTGGAGCAATAAGGCGAATTCCTTTCAGGGGGTGAACTCTCCGGTGAACGGGTCATTAATTCTCTACCCCTTTGGGCAAGAAACTAAGAGCCAGTTGGGGACATTTAGTTTTGAGCAGGGAGCTGAGCTGCCTGGAAGAAGTAATCAACAGCGGAATGCCAAATAGCAGGCTCACCCTGATGGGAACTGGGCCAAACACAGTGAGAATGGCCTGGGACCACCAAGTGGGAGTGGGAGGCATGAAGGAGAGAAAAGTGAAGCAGCAGGTGCCCCTGATGGGTAAGCTATTCGGGCTGGTTTTCCTTTTCTTGTGCTGGACGTTTCTTAATAGATGGAGGGCTAGCCTGAGCTTAAATTGCTTCGTAAACT
The DNA here is from genome assembly GCF_014108245.1 of Pipistrellus kuhlii. Classification (NCBI taxonomy): domain Eukaryota; kingdom Metazoa; phylum Chordata; class Mammalia; order Chiroptera; family Vespertilionidae; genus Pipistrellus; species Pipistrellus kuhlii. The sequence goes on from NW_023425523.1 coordinate 10,854,268, forward strand.
GCAAGAGGCAACCAACCAACCAACCAACAAAAATCATTGTAAATTTAGTTACGTGTTTTCTTCATCCCTTTCTTTCTCCTGAGCTCCGAGGGCCCTTCTCTTGCTGTAACTTATTTCCCGAGCCTCTCTCTTCTCCAGCTCACTCTTCCCACCTCTGTGACTTTCTAAATAAACTTTCTCTTCTAGTTCGAGTCTCGGCTCTGAATTCTTCTCTCAGCCAGAACTCAAGTACCCAGGTTGCTGAACCGAGGTCCTAACATGGGTAACAACTGGTGCCATTTTTTGCCACCAACATAAGCATCAACCCCACAGATACCGGTCACAGGTGGCCACTGGGTGACAGATGACCACGAATTCTCTGATCCTCCCAAAGGGACGTGGGCTCTCTGTCCCCACCTCCTGATGCCAGGCTGCATGGTGGCTTGCTTTGCCTGCAGCAGAAGTGACGCTGTGCCAGTTGTGGGCACAGGAAATGGGTGTCTGAAGCAGGTTCAGGGTGAGATAGAAGGTGAGGAAGAAATTGGAAATGCTGGGACTCCAAAGAAAGACCTTTCCTAGGGTCTGGCAGGGGCTTTGTGTGCTGGAACACTTGGTGTTAGACTCTAACAGCTAGAGCCCTGATGGCCACCTTGCTGGAAAGACTGTGTGGAGAGGCCTTGAGTCTACATGGAGACAGAGGTGCCCATGGAATCTAACCCAACAGCCATCCCTACCAAGGAGCCAGCTGTGTGAGTAATACTGTTTTGGACACTCCAACCCAGCCCCACCACTAGCTGAATACCATCGTGTGATCCCAGTCAATGCCACCTAGAACGGGAGAGCCACCCTGCTGAGCCCTGCCCTGCTCCCTGGTGTACAATATCACAACACACAGCAAGACAATTGCTGTTGAAGTCACTGAGCTTCTGGAGGCTGTTACACAGCAATAGGTAACCAGAACACTGTGTACACAGCGCCATTCTTGTATGCGAAATTCTGTGCCACTTAACATGCGAATATTTGACACATGGCAGAAGAAATACATACAAATACACACGTACATCACATGGACTTGTGGGCATGCATGACGTTTGGTACTAGTTCCAATGAATTTGATTTCTCAAGTCGATTAAATGGCCTGTGGATACATTTCTACAGCCACATGCGTAGCCACTAACCACGGCGCCTCCTGGGCCTGCGACCCAGCACCAAGGGCAAGGCGGGCTGGCTAAGGACATGGGAGAGCTGGGAACTGTAATGACGGCGCTGGGAGGTGGGGCCCTCACACAAAGAGGGCTTTGTCTGCTCCCGAACACAGGGCGGCCATTTCCCGGGGTGAAACGTTCAGTTGGGGAGAGATTTGCAATGTGAAAAGGGGGGTTTGGTTTCCTCCTCTCCCCAACTAATTTCCACCGTCTCGGGGCCCACGGGAGCTTTTCAGGCAGCGGAATGAGGACACATGCAGAAGCACAGCCTTTTTTCCTGAATGCGCTTCTTATGCAAAGGCCGCAGGAGAGCAGCCGCCCGCTGCTCCACACGCTCGCTCTGCCTCCGCGCCCTGCCAGGCAGAAACGCGGGGAGAGACACCTTGAGAACTCTTTGGGTTTCATCTGGTTTCCATTTTCACCTCAGGCTCCCCCATCGTTGGGGTTTCTGTTGTTTGTTTTTTAATCCTTATTCTCTCCATGAAGCATATCTTATTTATTTGTTTTGTTAGGAATTTATAATTTAATTAAGAAGCGACACACAATTTCTCTATTCCCAAGTACCTTGGCTAATAAAGAATGCTAAATATAAATGAGCACGAATGGTTTTGAGAATAAGTTAAGCATATTTTGAAAAGCATCCTCTGTTGAAATGGGAAATAAACAAAAGGATGGTTTCGGTTAGACATACAAGACACGTCGGAAGGATCTCACAGTATCTTCAACTGGGCGGCCCGGAGCAGGGTGGTCAGGGGCATTGAAAGAGGCCCCTTCTGCCCCGCCGGCATGGCTCCGTGGTTGAGCATTGACCCATGAAGCCAGAGGCCACGGTTCGATTCCCCATCAGGGCACATGCTGGGTGGCGGGCTCCATCCCGTGTGGGGCGTGCAGGAGGCAGCTGATTACTGCTTCTCTCTCTTCATTGATGTTTCTGTCTCTCCCTCTCCCTTCCTCTCTGAAATCAATAAAAATATATTTTAAAATAAATAAATAAATAAAATAAAGAGGCCCCTCAGAGGCTCGGGCAGCAGGGGGAAGAGGAGGGGGAGTGGGGAAAGGCCTGCTCCACCGTCTATGTCAAAAGATTTTTGTTTCTTCCTAAGGCCCTTCCACACCCCACCCCTGCCCTTAGGCGGAACTGGCCAGGGACTCAGTGCCGGTGGCCCACCCAGTGTGACTATCAGACGACCACTGAACACCTCACTCTACTGCCTTGTTCCATCAATTCCCGATTGGGAACACACAGCAAAAGGAATAAAGAAGCACGACTGACTGACTGACTGACTGACTAACTGACTGACTGAATGAATGAATGATATGCTTGGGAACACCGTGCTTAGACAACGTTCAATGCTGCCTGTCGGCCCGGTGGGTGCTGGGTGAAGGCCTAGCAGAGCTGACTGCTCCCCACTGGTTAAGTCCCGTCTCAGCTATGGTTCTTGCTTTCCTTCCTCACCTCAATTTCTCAGGCTCTGCTCCTTGCCTGGGGCCTGCGGTGACCACAGTGGCCGCCATCTAAATTAATGATGAGAGACAGCAGCCTCTCCATCCTCCAATCCCAAACCGAGTTAGGAGCGAGAGAACAATAATCATTTATCATTCTGGCGAGCCACGGCCAGCCTAGGCCCCAGCCCAGGAAGGAGAGGGAGAAAACATCCCCCCTCCCCCCTGAGAGCTAGAGGGACCAGCAGGAGGGAGGCAGGTCAGCGCTGGGGCTGGCCTGGCAGGGTGGCCAGGGCTGTGGCAGGAGGCGTGACTAAGCCAGCCCCAATCCCTTTAAAAAAAAAAAAAATGTGTATTTTTATTGATTTCAGAGAGGAAGGGAGAGAGAGATAGAAACCAATGATGAGAGAGAATCATGGATCGCTGTCTCCTACGCACCCCCTACTGGGGATGGAGCCTGCAACCCAGACATGTGCCCTGACCTGGAATCAAAAGGTGACCTCCTGGTTCATAGGTTGATGCTCAACCACTGAGCCACACTGGCCAGGTGCAAGCCCGGTTTGCAGGGTACAGGTGGGACCCGCCTGCGAGCTCCATCCTCTCTACACCCGGCCCCGACTCCAGCCCAGCCTCCGGGTACCAGCTGTGAGCTCCCTGCACTGTTCTCTGTGCCTTCCTTGTTCTCCTTCAGCTCCAGCGCCCCCTCTCCAGGTGCCTAAGGGGGTGGGGGACAGAGAGTCCCATGACTGCAGGGAGGTGGGGGTCAGGGAGCAGGTATACCAGAGAGGTGCTCCCTTTGTTGTCCTCTCCCCACGCCCTCCCCCGGCTCCTCCTTTTTTCCTTTCCTCTCCCCCTCCTCCTCCTCCTCCTTCTCCCCTCTCCTTCTCCTTCCTCTCTCCTTCCTCTGCAGCCTCCCGCAGCCTGGCTGCCTCAGAAGCTGGTGTCACCACCCTGGGTCCCAGCTCCCGCTGATGTTTTCTCGCTCTGCAGGAGAGGCAGCAGGAAAGACAGCTGGCAGCCAGCCCTGGCGGCCACGGCCCAGGAGGCCTGCGCCTGCTGCCGAGACCGAGACCGAGACCGAGGCCCTGCTCCTGGGGTTCCCCCGCCCGCACTGCCCTGTGTGCTCAGGCAGGCTGGCCCCAGCCCCAGGAAGCCAGGCGGGCTTGGTGGTCCCCAGACCCCGCCCCAGAGCCCATGCTGGGGAGAGAAAGGCACCACAGCAGAGGCAGACGCCGCCCCCTGTCTGCGTGCCTCTGGGGGGTGATGGGGACACCCCAGCAGGGCTCAGGGTGCTCACTCAGCCCACAGTGGGGCAGGAGGTGGGTGCCCGGGGCTGGGGCTGGGAGGGGCCCCCACACTAGGTCTGCAGGTCCTCGGCCAAGGCCAGCCCGGAGCGGAGAGGAGCGGGGCCCTATCCAGACCCAATCCCGCACCGAGTCTGACGCGTGGTCCGCGGGGTGGGCTGCGCCGCAGGCAGCTGCTCTGGGAGACAACAGTCGTGACGGGATTGTGGAGGAAAGCGCTGCCTCACAATCTCGTTAGCGTCTATTTTTAGAGCCTGCGTCTGCTGGCCTTATCGCCAGAGACCAATTCTGAGGGGGCTCTGCTCTGTGACCTTTAAGAACAGTCTCCCGAGGGAACAGGTCTTACTGTGCTGCCGGCTCACCTGCCCCGACAGGGAGCACCCCGGCCTGGGGCCACCAGGCTTCCTGGGGAGGCCCACAGAGCAGGACAGGGGGGGCTTCCCCTCCCCCTTACCCCCCCCCCCCCCCAGTGCCCAGTGGAGCCTGGGAAAGGCCAGACCGCCCTCCGGGATGGTCTCGTGGTGACGCGCCATCACAGGCTTCCTGCATGCCAGGTGCTGTTCTCCTGCTCTGCCAGGGACTCACTTATTCTCACCTTCACCCCGTGCCCACCCCCATTTCACAGATTAAAAATGGAGGCACAGGGCGCTTAAGCAACCTGTCCAAAGTCAATTTCTCCAGAGCTTTCTGGCTGCTTTCCCCATCACAGGAGAGGCCCCCCCCCCCCTGCCTGGAGGCACCCCACTGAGCCCTCCTGGCTCAGAGCACTGGGGGGCAGTCCTGGCAAGACCTGGGCCCAGCGCTGAGGAAGGGGAAGGAGCAGGTGCAATGAGGAGGAGGGGGAGGATGACGATGACGAAAAAGAGGAAGAGGAGGAGGAGGAGGAGGAGGAGGAGGAGGAGGAGGAGGAGGAGAGGATGGAGGAAGAGAAGAGGGGAGGAGGGGGGGATGGAAGAAGAGAGGAGGGGAGGAGGGGAGTAAGGGAGGAGGGAAGAAGGGGAGGAAGGGAAAAGGGGAGGAAGGGAGGAGGGGAGGAGGGGAGGAGGGGAGTAAGGGAGGAGGGAAGAAGGGGAGGAAGGGAGGAGGGGAGGAGGAGAGGAGGATGGAGGAGGGGGAGGCCGGACCTGGGCTGCTGCAGAGGCAGTGACTGTGCATCTTGGGCTGGAGCCGCGCCAGGGGCTGCGGAGCCACCGCCCTGCCTCTCGGACTGCCAGCTCCTCTCCTGAGAGCCCCCGGCAGCCCAGCGCCTCCCTGTCCATCGGCCTCCGGCCCCGGCAGCCCCGGCTCCCCAGCCGCGCAGGTCGGTGTGGAGGCTGCACGTGAAACCCTGAGACCCTGCAGGAGCCAGGAAGGCTCTGAGGGAAGCCGCTCCCTCAGCATCCCAGGCCGGGGTGCTCCCTGTCGGGGCAGGGAGGCAGGGAGACTAGGGAGGAGGCCCCACCATGACGTGTGCCCCCTGCTGGGGGGAGAGGGCTGGTCAGAGGGGGGGGGGGCGTGCAGAAAGTCATGGGCAGGTCCCCCCACGGCTCTGGCGACTCCTGGGCTCTGTCCTTTCTGTGGCTCAAGCACTGCGTCTGAAGCAAATGTCTGCCCACTCGCTTCTGATGTGGCCAGGGGTCAGTCCGCACGGGGGACAGAGCAGGGGGAGAGCAGAAACCAGTGTGGGCCCAGGGAAAGCTGGAGGGTCGGACCGTTCCCTGCAGGACTTCCTGGCTCACAAGGAACCAGCTGCCCCCCTCTACAGGGGGCCCAGGTCGCCTGGTGGGGGGGTGTGCACACAGACAGACAGACACACACACACACACCCTGCAACCCAGAGAAGCAGACCTTCATGAAAGACACGTCTGATAATGCTGCTCACCGGCTGTGTGACCCTGGGCAAGTTACCTAACCTCTCTGGGCTTCAGTTTCCTCCACTGTGAAATGAGAGCAATGGTGACAGCCACCTCCTGGGGCTCCTATCAGACCTGAAGGAGTCCGTCTGCCGGAGGCGGCAGCAGCGTGCACCCGGGGCCCTCTGAGGAGGGCAGGGCGCTGGTGAGAGGCCCAGGCCAGGGGCAGGCGACAGGTGGCTGATGCGGGAGGAGGGCGGGGCGGGAGAGATAAATGGTCTGGAAATGACTGCAGACCTGTGTCTCTGTGCTGTCAACTCGGATATGCTGGAGAGAAAATAAATAAGAGCATGGAACACAGTGTGCTCGGAACACAGGAACATTTTCTCGTTATTATATAATAATATAGGAGATGATGTCCTCCTCCTCGGAGCAGCCCAGAGCACTTAGAGATGGCACAGTCAGGGCCAGGCTTGCACAGGCTTGGGTTAGAGATGGTACAGTCAGAGCCCAGGTTAGAGATAGCTCAGTTAGGGCCCGGCTTGCACAAGTTAAGAAAAGCTGTCCAGGATCAAGTTCATGTCTGGTGCAGTGAGGATTTGATACCTTCCTCCACTATTAAAGCCACAATCAGTACTTTCCTTGCAGAAGAGAGAAGCACGCGCCTCCCGCCTTGCCCTCCTGGCTCTCAGATGCAAACACTCGTGCTGGGAGTTGGCCCCCATGCGCCTTCAGTGAAGGATGGATGGCTGGGCCCCTGCCATTTCCTGAGCATTGCAGCTGGCGCCGGGAGCCCACCGTCATCGCATGTTGGCCTGGATTTCTGCCGATAGCATAATCAGAGCCGTGACCCTGACAGCAACAGCATCGGCTGAGTGCTGAGTATGGGCCGGCACAGTTCTGCACGCCTGAGTGTATTCTCTCACTTAATGTGCGCAGCAACCCCGGGAGACAGGCAGATGAGGAAGCTGAGGCACAGAGAGGCTGAGCTGTGTACTTAAGGCCACACAGCTGCCGGGTAAAGTCCAGGCATTTCGCTGTGAGCCACCCAGTCCTCTCTCCAACTGCAGCTCCTGTCCGTTTCTCTCTCTTCTCTGGGCGAATACTTGATCCCTTTCCCAGATTCCTGCCACCCCCTTCTGGAAGGCTCCCCTGATTTGAACTCCCTCCGTCCCCAAGGCCGAGTGGGACGCCCCTCTTTGGTGCCTCCATACACATGTGCACGTGTGTGTGACCCCATCATGGCACACACTGCACTTACTGTCAGGGTGTGGTTGTTTTCTGTCCCACACAGAGCTATCGCTCCCTCGGGACCGCAGTGACCTCTGACCCATCACGGCCTCACCAGCACCTGGCAGGACGGTTGGTACTTGCTTATTGAGTTGTGAACCTTTAAAGGGCCAGAGGATAAACACAGACTTTGCAGACCACAGGCAGAGCCTACAAATTCCTCTCTTCCCCCCCACCACCCTCCCTCACCCCCAAGTTCACTTTCTTTTCTATTTTTGCTTCAAAAACAGATTTGCAGACCAAACGCAATGTTTCTGAATGTTGGAATTTGCATTTCCCCATCAATCTCTTTGGCACTTGCACACTGAAGAATGATTGCGCCTGCTACTAGCATGCTGGTGATTTAACAAGGAAATGCTTGCTTTACATCTTCTAGCCAAGATGGCATAACTAAACCTAATTTTACAGAAAATGCTGAGGAGTAGCTTTGCCGTCTGGAGTCCTCGGCTCCAGTTTCTTAGCTTAATTTCGGACAAAATGGAAGACCGGACTACATCTGTGAGGGAAGCAGAACACGCTTTCTTTCTTTGCTGTTGTCCCCTCCTTTTCGCCTCTGTGGGCGCAGGAAACACTGACCATGCCCGCTTCTCCAAAGGCTTTCCGAGAGGTCTTCAACTCTTGGAAGAGCCTTAGTCTAGAGCAGTGTTTCCCAAAGTGTGATACACGTACCCCCAGGGGGACGGGAAGAGTTTGGTGGGGGTACGCATTGCATCGGAGTTTGGTGGGGATATGCACTGCACCGTGCTTAGCTGGGCCTAATTCTACGTTCTCATGAGTACGAGGGGTACTCAGCGTTACAAAAATTATAGAAGGGGTGCACATATGTCAAAAGTTTGGGGAACTTTTGTGAGTCTGATCAGTTCATGCCCCAGAGGAGTGTGAACTGAGCAGGCCATGTGTGCCATGCGGCAGCAGGCTCAGCTGGGCTCTGAGAGGAAAGGTGTCCATTGCCAGGCAAGGTTCCCTCTAACTAGAAATGGCCCTTCCCTGAGACCTTCACAATAGAAATCCTACCCATTCTCAAAGCCCACCACACTCTTGACCTTGACCGCCTCAGTTGCTGCGTTGAGATGCACTACAAAGATGCATGTACTAGCGACCAGCATGCATCCCACTTGTTTGCATGAGCATCTTGGTTTCCCTCACGGACAGTCAAGTCCCTGAAAGTTGGAGCTAAATCTCATGTAGCCGTGGTCCCCCAACAGCACCTACCCTCGTACCCTGCACACAAAAATTATTCAATCACTAATTCAGTTTTGTAAATAATGGCTACTTTAGTTATCTACTGTTTCCCTAGGTTTAATGGCTATAAAAGCATCTGTCAGGAAATCTCCAAGTACTTGGAAATTAAACAAAACACTTAAAAAAAAATCCATTATTTAGAGAGGAAGTCTCAAGGAAAATGAAAAACTATTTTGGACTGAATGAAAAGGAAAACATAACATTTCAAAATGTATGGGTTGTACCTACAGCAAGGCTTAGATGGAATCTTATAGGATTAAACACTATGTTAGAAAAGAAGAAAGGTATCAAATCAGCTTACACCTTAAGGAGCTAGAACAGGAAGAACACAATTAATCTAAAGCAAGGAGAGGGAAGGAAACAATCAAATAAGAGCAGATAGCAATGAAATTAAAAACAGAAGGACAATAGGGGATGCAAGGAATCCAAAAGATGGTTCCTCAGAAAGATCTATAAAATTGATAAACATCTAATGAAAAGGAGAAAACACACATGGTACCAATATCAGGAATGAAAGAAGGTTATCACTTCATGTGCTGTAGACATTAATTAATGAGATAATAAGAGAATTATTATAACATACACACACACATCTGCCAATTTAGATGAAATGGACTAATTCCTCGAAAACCACAAGCTACCAGTTCAGTGATGATGAAACAGGAGATCTCAATAGTCATATACTAAGTAAAGACACCAAGTTCATAGTTAAAAACCCTGTAAAAAATAAATCTCCAGGCCCACAGGGTCTCACTGGTGAATTCTAGCAGACGTTTCAAGAAGAAATAAGAGCAAATAGAAGAGAAACACAATGGACTTAGCAAGGTGATCACTTTGTAAGGTACATAATCTAGTCACTTTGTTGTCCGTCTAAAACTATTGGGTCTAGTAATAATTAATGTCGTTTTTAAACATTCGTTTAAAATCTTGCTTGGCGTTGACTTGTATTGACATAACCTTCAAACACGTGGTATCTATAGAACGTGTGAAGTGCAATTAACAAGTTTTGCTTGAAAAAGTTTGTGTTTGGTTTGGTTTTTGTTGCAAAACTAGGGCTAAGAAGATGGCAGAGGAAGAGCATATTCGGTCGGCACTGCATGCTTTACGAGTTCCAATTAGGAAGAAAAGCAAGTGAGGCTGCAAAAAACATCTGTAGTGCTCTTGGTCAAGATGCACTTAGCGCCAGAAAATGCCAGCGTTGGTTTGAGAAATTTCGCGAGGGAAATTTTCCGTTAGATGACAAGAGTGGTCGAGGCCGTGTGTCCAATTTTGATCAAGAAGCTCTTCAAGTGCCGAAACCGGTTTGGCTCAGTGGATAGAGCGCTGGCCTGTGGACTGAAAGGTCCTGGGTTCGATTCCGGTCAAGGGCATGTACCTTGGTTGCGGGCACATCCCCAGTAGGGGGTGCGCAAGAGGCAGCTGATCGATGATTCTCTCTCATCGATGTTTCTAACTCTCTATCCCTCTCTCTTCCTCTCTGTAAAAAATCAATAAAATATATTTTTTTTTTAAAAAGAAGCTCTTCAAGCTCTTTTGGTGCAAAATCCTCAAATTACCCAACAAGAGCTTGCGACAACTTTAAATTGTTCACAAAAAACAATTTCCAATCAATTGCATGCACTTGGCAAAGTCCAAAAGTTTGGAAAATGGGTTGGTTCCTCATGAGTTGACCGACAACAACCGTAATCAAAGAGTCACAATTTGCAGTTTGCTCCTCTCTTGTCAAAACCGTTTGCCGTTTTTAGAGCAAATTGTTACCGGAGATGAAGAATGGGTGCTGTATGTTAATTTGAAAAGGCGGCCTCAATGGTTGGACAAAAATGAGGCTCCGCAGCCCACGCCAAAACCTGACTTGCATGCGAAAAAAGTGATGTTGTGTGTTTGGTGGAATTTTAAAGGAATTCTTCATTATGAACTTTTACCATCTAACCAAACCATTACAAGTGCAGTGTATAGTGCCCAATTGGAAAGGTTAGTCCAAGCTTTAAGAGAAAAAGAACCCGCGCTGTTTAATCGGAAGGGCGTAATTCTTCACCATGATAACGCACGACCGCATACTGCAAGAATCACTGCTGAAAAACTGCGCCAGTTGGAATGGGAAGTTCTCCCTCAACCTGCATATTCTCCTGATATTGCCCCTTCCGATTACCATTTGTTTCGTTCTTTGCAAAACTTTCTTCTTGGAAAAAAATTTAATAATGAAGAATGCCTCAAAAATGCATTGACCGAATTTTTTGCATCAAAATCACAAGAATTTTACAACAGAGGGATTAAAATGCTTCCTGAGCGTTGGGCACAAGTAGTAGAAAACAACGGCAACTATATTGTTGATTAAATTTTGTTGTATTGTTTAAATAAATTCGATTTGAAAAAGTATTAGAAAACGACATTAATTATTACTAGACCTTTTATAGTGTTACTAGAGGCCCAGTGCATGGATTCATGCACCCGTGGGGTCCCTCAGCCCGGCCTGCCAGGATCAGGCTGAAACTGGCTCTCCAACTCACCACGGCATTCCCAGTGCCCACCCCATAGCTGGCGCTCCACAGATATCTGTGAACTGCATGCGTGAATGGGAACTGATGCTCGGGAGGGGGGAGGGGGGGGGTTTGGGAAAGTTCCCGGGAAATAGCAGCATTTGCAGGGGCCTGGAGGAAGGGGTAGTTCATAGGCAGGTGGGTGTCGAACATGAGAATGTGGGGACAAAAGAGCTGGCCGTGAGTGAGGACATCAGCTCAGCTGGAGTGTAGGGTACATGTGGGAGGGGAGCCAGGCTGGGCCTCCGTTACGGAGGCCCCGGATGGCAGCTGACTGTTCAGTTGGCCACAGCAGGGGAGACGAGGGCCAGGGTGTGGGTTAGGCGCTGGGTCTGGTGGTGATCTTCTGAGTGGGTCAGCGTGGAGAAGGAAAGCAGGGCTGCTGACGGGGGTGTCACTCGGGAGGTGACAAGGGCCTGGGCTGGGCAGGTGCTGCGAGCACTTCACCACCAGAATGTTAGGTCTCAGGAACCACTGGAATGTGGAGGCTGAAGAACATCAAGACTGCAAAAACAGATACTAGGGTTCCCTGCTCAGAGCCGGGAGGATAAGAGGAGTCGTCAGAGGAGTTAGCTAAGGGAGGGGAGAAAGCGATGGACGATGAGTCTGGCCGGAGCATCTGAAGTCAGAGCGCCCGGTGGGATGCCTGGTGGAACTGTCTAGCCAGCTGTCAGCGTGCAGAGATCTGGGTGTGGCCTGAGCTTGCTAATCACTGGGCCTGAGATAGTCATGGAGCGGCTGGCCTTTGACAGCAGCCTGCGCAGCACTGGGGGGAGGGACCTCGGAGCTCACGCCTCCTCTGCACAGAAGGGGACTCGGAGGCCTAGGGAGGTGGGGTGACTGGCCTGAGGTCACACAGCTAACGTGGCCCCCCCCCCCCCTGGTTTTTAGAATAACGTTCAGGTGAACGGAAGATTAGAACTGAGCATCTCCCCGTGTGCAGAGCCGATTCGGGGAGGGCAGTCACGAAATAAAGAGAATGCTCTGGGACTGACAGCTGCCGGAGGGGAGGGGGTTTACGGGGCTGGATGAAAAAAAGGCAAAGGGATTAAGCAAAAACAAAGCAGGAAGCAAACAAACCCACAGACAGGACCACAGTAAGGTGACTGCCAGAGGGAAAGGGAGTGGGGAGGTAGGGAAGGGGTCAGGGGGGATAAATGGTGATGGAAGGAGACTTGACTCGAGGTGGTGGACGCACAATACAATATGCAGGTGATGTGTTATCGCATTGTATTCCTGAGGCCTATCTAATTTTATTAACCAAGGTCACCCCAATGAATTCCATTTAAAACAATAAAGACAGCAGGATCTTTCTCTTGGTAAACAGAGCTGCCACCCAGAAGAGAGCAAGGCCCTGAAGGAATCGGCAGAGTGGGTGCGGCCCGGACACGGTTTGGGTTTGCCTCTGTCGCCCCCAGAGGCGGCAGCCGCAGGCCTGCGCTCAGCTCACAGCCTCTCCCAGAAAATGTCTGCAGACACCGGAGACAGAGGGCGGCGAGAACACCCAGCAGCGCCCTGCACACCGGGTCCCTCTCTTCCTCACCTAAAGGACATCGGCCCAATGACAAACTCCAGGACTTTTAAGAAAAGCAAACAAAACCCCAAGCACATGGCAAAGGTCAACAGGCCCGCGGAGAGAGTAAATAATTAACGCCCGTGAAAGTGAGTTTTGAGGATTTTGTTGTTTACGGCGGTCAAAGGTGTGGGTGGAAAATGTTCGCCCCGGGGCAAATTCTAAGAGCGGCTCCCTCTCCCCCCCATCGCCCCACACGCTCCCCTGAGGACCGTGACTCAGGTCCATGTGAGGCGTGTCCTATGGCAAGCTCAGAGGCCCCTCCCGGCCGGCGCCCGCTCCCTTGGTTCCTGCCAGCTCATTTGGCTGCAAAGCCGGCAGGAAGGCTGAGGCTTCCAGAACCCGGGGCCTGGCTGGCTTTGCCCCTTTCCTGTCACCTGCTCTGTGAGGAATTCCTAGGACAGACGCACAGAACCTGGCTCAGCTCACCGGCAGCAAGGTGACTGGCCGTACAGGTGGCTCCAAACGCTCAGGAGCTTAAGGGGTTCTGATGCCCGCTGACCTAGAAGGGCAGCCGAAGGGGCTAACGCACAGCCTGGCTGGCCTGGCTCCGTGGTTGACCTGTGAACCAGGAGGTCACGGTTCGATTCCCCATCCGGGCACATGCCCGGATTGCGGGCTCCATCCCCAGTGCGGGGTGGTGTGGGGTGTGCAGAAGGCAGCCAATCAATGACTTTCTCTCTCATCATTGGTATTGCTCTCTCTCTCTCTCTTCCTCTCTGAAATCAATAGAAATATATTTTAAACGATGAGAGCAAGCATAAAGCGCCCCTAAAATGTGCCTGGCACCTGGGACGCATCAGCCCATCTGACCTCCTTTCCTTTCCTGGAGCAACCGCCCCTCACCCCTGCCCCCCAATTCCCTTCTCACCCCCCACCACCGAGCCCCCCCGGGCTGCCACTCTTCCCTCTCTTCTGCTGACATCATGTGAGCCCAGCGCGCAGCTTTCCGCCCTTTCCCGGCTCCCTGAGCCTGCAGGGGAGGCGGCTGAGCTGCGGCGGTGGCGCAGATGTGAGCCCAGGAGCCCGGGTCTGTGCTGGGGGGGCCTTGATCCCCTCGTGCAATAAACGCCCCCCACTGAAAAGAGCGGGGCGGGGAGCCTGGTCAGCCCTGGCGCCCCCGGGAGATGCAGGGTCACCCCACAGGTGCGGGCTCGGGCAGGGGCCGCTGTGGGCGGGAGCTGCATGCTCCCTCAAGAGCCAGCGTGGGCGGAGGCCGCCTGGCGAGAGCCCTCGAGCGGCGCGGGGACGCGGTGACTCTGCAGAGCGGGCTGGCGAGGTCCGCAGTGTCCCGGCCTGCTCTCGGCCGCGGAATTTTCCTTGCGGCTGGAGCTCTGCGCACTCTGGGCTGGTGCAAGGGGAGCCGCGGGCGCCCCCTGCTGCCGCCAACGCGCAGCGCTCCCCAGACCTGTCCCTTTCCATCCCAGCGGCAGCGGGGCTGGCTGAGGACCTGATGGGCATCCGCCCTGTGCAGTGGGGCGGGATGCCCATGCCCCATCTTCTCTCTTGCTCCTCCTCATCCTTTCAAGGGCCCAGGTCCAGGTCTCCAAGGGCACAAGTCAGTCATGGTTAGCCCCTGGACAGAGAGTCAAGGGCAGAGAGCTTTCTGGATGGCTCACAGGACAAAGAACGCCTCGGATGGAGGCGGGAGAGGAGAGGATGGCCCCACCCGGGGGCTGTGATGATGGAGAGCAGCTCAGGAGCCCAGAGCTCAGCTCCCTGTCCCCTCCCCCGACTACCACGGCCACTAAGGGCCCCAAACCATGCTTTTCACCACCTTGGGCAGCCTGGCTTGCTCCCCTCTCTCAGGTCTGAAACCACACAGTGGGGCACTCATTCGTGAACGTGCAATGTGTTGGGTGCTCCACCAAGTACCCTAACACCCCTCTGTGCCCTGAGAGGGGGGTGACTTTTTTTTAATTGTTTGTATTGATTTCAGAGAGGAAGGAAGAAGGAGGGAGGGAGGGAGAGAGGGAGGAACATCTATGCTGAGAGAGAATCATCCATCAGCTGCCTCCTGTGCCTCCTGAATGGGAATCAAACATGGTTCATAGGTCGACGCTCAACCACTGAGCCACACCAGCCGGGCGGGGTGATTTTAACATGATCACTGAGAGCCTGCATTAGATGAGAAGGCGTTTTGCTCCTTCACAATGACCTGGGTGCTCACAGGAACACTCCTCACTTGGTGGTTTGTACTCAGTGTTCAGGAGCTAGGCCCTGGTGGGAGGGGCACAGGTTACAAGGTCTGAGAACCGAATATGTAAGTGCACAAAAGCAAGTCCCCCGGCCAAAGATAAAGCAGTTGAATGAGAGGAAATGAATGGTCTAGACTCGGAGACAAAGAGAAGGCAACAGAGACCTCCGGCCAAGACCACCACCGTTTGTCCCCACGCTGGGCAGGAAGGGAGGGGCCCGGCCTGAACTCCTTTCTGACCTGCTTTGTTTATATGCAAAGTGTGTGTGTGTGTGTGTGTGTGTGTACGTGAGTGTGTGTGTGTGTGTGTGAGTGTGTATGTGAGTGAGTGTGTGTGTGTGTGAGTGTGTGTGTGTGTGTGAGTGTGTGTGTATGTGTGTGAGTGTGTGTCTGTGTGTATGTGTGTATGTGTGTGTGTGTATTGTGTATGTGTGTGTGAGTGTGTATGTGAGTGTGTGTGTGTGTACGTGAGTGTGAGTGTGTGTGTATGTGTGTGTATGTGTGTGAGAGTGTGTATGTATGTGTGTGTGAGTATGTGTGTGTGTGTGTGTGTGTGTGTGTGTGTGTGTGTGTGTGTGTTGCTCCAACATTGCACAGAACGCAGGAGTCGGACCTGGCTGGGCTGACGGAGTCCAGCGCATGTGCTGGTGTCCCCGCTGGCGGAGGTGGAGGCCGGGAGGCCGGGCCCTGCAGCATGAGTGTGCATCCGGCGGCGAGGAGAGCCAGGCCCTGCCTGGAACAAAGGCTGCCAGAGCCAAGGTAATTCTTCTTTCTCTGCAGCTGAGGATGTGACTCTTCCGTCCTCAAGATGGCACATTGTAGGGCAGTGTTTCCCAAACTTTTGACATATGTGTACCCCTTCTATAATTTTTGTAACGCTGAGTACCCCTCGTACTCATGAGAAAGTAGAATTAGGTGCAGCTAAGCACGGTGCAGGGCATATCCCCACCAAACTCCGGTGCAACGCATATACCCCCACCAAACTCTTCCCGTATCCCTGGGGGTACGTGTACCACACTTTGGGAAACACTGTTGTAGGGGAAAGAGCCTGGCCTGAGTCAGAAGACCTGGGTTCAAGTCCAGGCCCTGCCACGAAGCAGATGCCTGTCAAAGACAAATCCTTCCTTCCTCCCTCCAACTATCCCGTCAGCTAATGTTCCCTGGGTGCCGGCTATGCACCCAACGTTGTTCTAGGCCCATGGGTGGGCAAACTGCAGCTCGCAAGCCACATGCAGCTCTTTGGCCCCTTGAGTGTGGCTCTTCCACAAAACACCACGGCCTGGGCGAGTCTATTTTGAAGAAGTGGCGTTAGAAGAAGTTGAAAAAATGTGGCTCTCCAAAGAAATTTCAATCATTGTACTGTTGATATTTGGCTCTGTTGACCAATGAGTTTGCCGACTACTGGTCTAGGCACAGGAGACACAGCATCAAACCAGACACCTCCCTGCCCACGGGAGCTTTCATTCTATAGGGGACTGGGCTCCCCACCGGGGAAGGGACCGGCGATGGGGCGCTGTCTCTGTCAGACTGCGGGCTTTGGCATGTGGCAGACAAGCACCAAGGCCCTGGGCAGGAATGAGCATGGCGGCTGTGTTGGAATGAAGTGAAGGAGTGTGGTGGTAGGTGAGGGCAGAGAGGGAAGAGCAGGGGGCAGATCCTGGGGGCCTGGTGGGCCACCGTAGAGTGTTTCAGATGTTTTCCTAAGAGGGATGGGAACTATTGGAAGGATCTGAGCAGGGAAACACCAGGGCTCAATGTGCACGTTGAAAAGAGCGCTCTGGCTCTGGTGTGGGGGACTTTTGGGCGGATGGGGAGGGTGATGGGGGGTGTGTGGGAGGAGACCAGCTAGGAAGCCCCCACGGCAGTCCAGAGGGGCAGGAAGGTGGGGGGGGGCGGGGGAGGCCGCTGAGGGCTGCGAGTCAGACTTGCACTATATTTAGAAAGAGGAGCCAAAAGGGTTTGCTGATGGACTGAAGGCGTTGGGTGATGGAAAGAGAGGGTTCAAGGGTAAGGTCTGGGTTCTGGCTGAAGCAGGTGGAGGAATAATGACTCCAGTTACTGAGGCGAGAGGCACACTGGAGAGGGGAAATCAAGAGTTCTCTTTGGGCCTGGGTGTAGCTCAGTGGTTGCACAGGAGGTCATGGTTCCGCTCCCCATTAGGGCATATGGCCTGGTTGTGGACTAGATCCCCATTAGGGGGCGTGCAGGAGGCAGCCAATTGATGATTCTCTCTCATCAGTGATGTTTCTCTCTTCCCCTTCCTTCCTCTCTGAAATCAGTAAATTGTGTGTGTGTGTGTGTGTGTGTGTGTGTGTGTTTATTTAAAAGTTCTGTTTGGGCCCAAACCGGTTTGGCTCAGCGGTAGAGTGTCGGTCTGTGGACTGAAAAGTCCCAGGTTTGATTCCAGTCAGGGGCATGTACGTTGGTTGTGGGTGTGCAAGAGGCAGCTGGTCGGTGTTTCTCTCTCATCAACATTTCTAGCTCTCTATCTCTCTCCCTTCCTCTCTGTAAAAAAATCAATAAAAAATATATTTTTAAAAAAGTGGATGCTTTCATAAAGTTCTGTTTGGGACCGTATACATTTGAGCAAATAACTTTTCCTCCTCTCTTTTGGCCTCTGCCTTCTCATCTATCAGGTGCGGGGCTTGGTCAGCAGAACCTCTTGGTGGTGATTAGGGTTATTTTTCCCTGTTTTTCTACATCCCCACCTCTTTCGAACCCACCAATATAGTCCACATTCAGAGAAAAGAAGGACCGGTGCTCTTTAAATTTTCTTTTCAGGAGAGAGAGAAGGAGAAGTGGGGAAAGAACAGCAAGTCCCCCCTCCCACAAGGGGTCCCGCCCACACCCGCTGCTGTCCTGACAACCAGGAAGGAGGAAGCGGGTGGAGGGCGCAGGGTGGAGGGCGAGGGGCGAAAGTCCCAGCCCGGGGCACAGATGAGGAAGAGCCAAAGTGCGAGTGAGGCTGTGAGATTTCATTTCCTTTGGGGCTCAGGTTTTCACTGCAGAAGCTCAAGGGCTTCTGGAAGGACAAACATCTTAGCGTTTCCATCGCAAACCACCTCCGAGTCGGGGCTTTGAGGCCAGTCATTCAACCTTCTGATATCCCACTCTCCTCCAAGCTGCAGGCAAAGACCTCCCCCATCTCTGCAAGTTAGAAATTCCGTGAATTTACTGCTTTTAAGGGAAGAAACAAACCAAAAACATGGAAAAGTCCAAGGAGCTTGAGACCTGAATGGATCATTTTTGAAGGAGTTTTGCAAATATTTTCATTCACAGTACCATGTATTGAACACTTATGTGCCCGGGTTGTAAATATATAATCCTAAAAATACAGATACAGTCTCTTCTTCAGAGAGCTTTCACTCTGGTGGTTGCAAGACAGACAGTTAGAGAGACAGCCAGATAGACTGTCCAGAGGGTGCTTTGGAGAGAAATCCAGCAGAGAAAGAGGGTAGACCATGTCAAGACCAGGTTGAGGTATATAAAATATGCTATCTATACTAATAAAAGGGTAATATGCTAATTACACAGGATGGACATGACATCTTCCTGACTTTCTTCTGGACAAAGCCACTGTGGTGGGGACCGAGGCAGAGGCAGTTAGGGGAGATCAGACTGGCAGGGTAGAGCAGTTAGGGGTGATCAGGCAGGCAGGCGGAGTGGTTAGAGATGATCAGGTAGTCAGGCAGGTGGTTAGGGATGATCAGGTAGTCAGGCAGGTGGTTAGGGATGATCAGGTAGTCAGGCAGGTGGTTAGGGTTGGTCAGGTAGTCAGCCAGTGGTCCCAAATTGTGAGAGGGATGCAGGTCGGACTGAGGGACATCTCCTCCCTGCTACCCCGCATGAATTTCATGCACCAGCCTCTAGTTTTATATAAAGCAACTAGGGAAGGCCTCCAGACACAGGGAGCCATAAGCACAGAAGTCCCGAGTCATGCTTTGTGCATTCTGGGAAGAGCGAGGAAGCAGTGTGAGTGAGGATGAGTGTGAGGGACGGGATTCTGGTTCAGAGGTGGGGCTCGGGTCATTCAGGGCTCTGGCTTTAGCATGAGTGGAATGGGCAATGGTTGGAGGCCTGTGAGCAGAGGGCCACGTGACCTGAACAACTGAAAGAGGCCCCAGATTCTGAGTGGTCCACAGAGACAAAGGAGTCCCTGGGATACCAGACACCATGTTGAGATGTCTGAAGCTCTAAAGCTCTCAGGCATATTTGTTCCAGCAAATGTTTAAACCAAAATCGTTGGCCCCCGGGAGAAACCTGTGCCATCCCCGCTGGAAGCATCATCTACTCATCCGCGGTGGGGTCAGAGCGTACTGGGGATGCGCGGTCTGCAGACAAAGAACTTGAGGTCTCGCCAAGTTGAGTAACAGCCAAGGCTACGGGCTAGTATGTGGCAGAGCTGAGTTCCAGCCGACGGCTATCTGACTCTAGACAAGGCAACCAAGATCCGAATCTGTCTGGTCTTCAGACGAGGAAAAGCATTTTTGAAAAACAAAGAGACGTGAGCAGGATCACAAATCTGTGAGTGGAAGAGCTGGGTCCCAAAGGGGACTCCAGGGAACTGTCCATGTGTCCTAGCTTGGCTCTCTGCAGAGCAGCTGCTGGGGAGAGGGCAGCGGGATGTCAAGCAGGTACTGATCCTGAGACCAATACTAATCAATGGGTGTCAGGGAGAAAGGCAGGCCTGAGCTGAGGAGACAACTGCGTGGTGACAAAG